>NC_068983.1:41975774-41976242 GCF_001194135.2 Octopus bimaculoides | reverse complement strand
GTGGAACTGAAATCCGAAACCACGTGGTTGAGAAGAAAACTTCATAGCACACATCCACGCCTGCGTCGGTTTTCGAACCGTTGGGTTTTGGTCAAGTCTAGTAGGAGTGCTTTCGTCATTCGGTCAATAC
Source organism: Octopus bimaculoides (assembly GCF_001194135.2). Taxonomy (NCBI): domain Eukaryota; kingdom Metazoa; phylum Mollusca; class Cephalopoda; order Octopoda; family Octopodidae; genus Octopus; species Octopus bimaculoides. The sequence goes on along the minus strand of NC_068983.1, from coordinate 41,976,112 downwards.
ATTCTCTTGTATAGAGTCAACACACTCTCGGCTGATTTGGTCGTCAAGGTAACGACGACGACGACGACGACGAGGGGGAGGAGGAAGAGGAGGACCAAGATGAAGGAAAAGCAGGAAGACGAAGATGGTGGTGGTAGTGGTAGTGGTGGAGCTAATGATGATGATGACCATGATGATGATGATGGTGGTGGTGGTGTTGGTGATGATGATGATGATGATGATGATGATGATGATGATGACGACGATGATGATGATGTTTACCTGTATAGTCTTCTGCATCAACACCACCAACATGGACACCAAACCACCTCTAGCTACCATCAATGCAATTTATACTA
>NC_068983.1:41971623-41973182 GCF_001194135.2 Octopus bimaculoides | reverse complement strand
GCTTCCATTGCTTTGGCTGGACTAAAAGTCTCAGGATCATAGTCTCAGGACCCATGTTTCATCCTGTGTGATAAGTCTGCCGAAAATGTTCTCGTTTTCTCGGCACATTGTCAAAAGAAACTGGGAACATTTGACTCGTTCCTGCTTCTGAAAAGGTCTGAACATCTGGGGAATCCATCGTGAAGACAACTTCCGCATGTGTAAATGGTCGTGAGTTATTTTTTTCCCACGGACCCTACACTTATCTTCACTTCTTGGGCTAGTTGCCGAATAGTTAAGCGGCGAACCTCCAAAATGGCGGCTTCAATTTTATGGATGGTGTCGTCATCAATGGCGGAATGTGGTCGCCCAGGAATGGGAGCAGTTTCCACCGATGTCCCACCACATTTGAACTGGCGATGCCAATGCTTAACTACGTCATAGGATGGAGTATCGCCATCATAAACTTCTTTCATCTCATCGAAGGTCTCTTTTGGTGTATGACCTTTCAAGTATAAGAACCTGATCACTAATCCTCATTCAAAGCCATAAAAGACAAATGAATACAAGAAGAAAGCTGCAATTTACAATGTGGCATGCAGAGACATGTATGATTACAATGTGACATGTAGAGACATGTATGATTATACCTGTACAAGTTCAGTTTCCTGAAATAATGTGGGTCAAGAGAAATCTTAAATGATTACCTATTTCTTTACTGCCCACAAGGGGCTACACACAGAGGGGACAAACAAGGACAGACAAACGGATTAAGTCGATTATATCGACCCCAGTGCGTAACTGGTACTTAATTTATCGACCCCGAAAGGATGAAAGGCAAAGTCGACCTCGGCGGAATTTGAACTCAGAACGCAGTGGCAGACGAAATACCAATAAGCATTTCACCCGACGTGCTAACGTTCCTGCCAGCTCGCCGCCTTATAAATCTTAAATGATTACCCCCTGGTATATCTGTGTGCGTGTCTCCATATCTATGAAGCATATGCATATGTGTGCATATATCTGTCTATGTGTACATGTCTCTGTCCATCTATATGCTTATTTGTGCATGTATATGTGCGTCAGTATATGTGTACTTATGCGTATACATGTATCACCATATGTATGCATACATTTGCATGTGAGTGCGTCTGTACGTCAGTGTGTCTGGATACATGAGTTTGCGTGCGTATACGTTTGTATGTACATGTCTATGTGTGTGTATGTATGCACATGTCTATGTGTGTGTATGTATGCACATGTCTATGTGTGTGTATCTGTCTATATGTGCATATTTTAAAACAATTATGAGAATATATACAAGTGTAAAGATTGTGTTTTACATATATAAAGTACCAGTAATTTCTAGAATAGAGAAAGAAGAACAGTTTCTTACAGCTGTTTCTTCCTAGGGGTCAGAGTACTCCACATGTTATTTCCATCTTTTCGGTGTACTGTAGTAATCGGTAGATAAAATTAGGGTACTTGGGTGTGCCTCTAGGATTCATCAGAGAGTCTAAAAAGTTAGAAGGGCTAATTTATGTATATATAAATATGCATATACATAATCACATACACAC
>NC_068983.1:41965996-41970689 GCF_001194135.2 Octopus bimaculoides | reverse complement strand
TATATATACACTCATATATTTATATAGACTTACATTTATGGATATATACTTGAGTATATATATATATTACATACATACATGTGTATATATATCATATTACATATATATATATATTCATTTTCTCTGTTACTCTGTTCTCATCCACCATATGTATGCATGCTTGTGTATATGTGTATGTATGTGCAAGTGTGCGTGTGTGAGTGTTTCATTGTGTGTGTGTTTACATAAACAAGCATACGCACATATGCACTGCAAGCACATACATCCGCAGCCATTGTGCTGCAGAACGGAGAGGGAATGAATGGCTTAATTATAACTGATACGAATGAATATGCATGTGTGTATGTGTATGTGTGCGTGTGAGTGTGTGTATGTATATGTATACACTTATATTTGTGTGTATATGTATACACTTATATTTGTGTGTATATATATATATATATGTACGTATGTATATATGTATATATATTCGTGTGTATGCGTGCGTGTGTGTGTGTGTGTGTGTTCTGTTGTAAATAAGAATTTGTAATTACGGTAGTCATTTAACAACAGTTTTCTTTCATCTGTGCCAAGCATCCAAGATGCTCTGCTCCAAACATTTCCATATCATCATCATCATCATCATCATCATCATCATCATCATCTTCATCATCATCATCATCATCATCATCATCACTATGGTTATTGTTGTCACCGTCGTTATCTTCATTATAGCAGAGATAAATTTCGTACCACCACCACCACCACCACCACCACCACTACCACCACCACCACCACCACCAACGACGCTCATCCACGACCCGACGCTGCATCCAGGTTGTGAAGGCCAAGGAGGGAGAAGGGGAAAAGAGGGCAGCCAGGTGATGAGTTTAAACCAATTAAGGAAAAAAAAGACTGTTTCTCCGTAGGTTACGACAACGAGTGTTCCAAGAACAACCTGCTCGTGAAATTAACGTGCAAGTGGCTGAGCACTCCACAGACACCCTTAATGTAGTCCTCAGGGAGATTCAGCGTGATACAGAATGCGACAAGGCTGGCCCTTTGAATTACAGGTACAACTTAATTTTTGCCAGCTGAGTGGACTGGAACAACATGAAATAAAGTGTCTTGCCCAAGGACACAACGCACCGCCTGGTATTGAACTCACGACCATACGATCGTGGGAAGTCTATAACGAATGGCAGCAATTGTTATTATTTAGCCTAACAGGGGGTCGAACTAAGCCAACCTATCATCAAAGACATCAACTATGACCGTCAGATTTTTTTTTACCTATTTTAGTACCAGTGAGTTGTGATTTGAGGGAAATTTGGCAGCTATGACTGGAAGTTCGAAGGGGCTGCGTAGAGGCTCTCTCCTTGGTTCTGTTGCGCAGATGTTTTGTCACCTACTTCAGCGAGTGGCCTTCGGCAGGCCTTGTGTCGAGGAGGAAGGAGACAAAACACCAAGAGAACTGCTTCAGTTCCTGTTGATATAACGTCTCCTACATTCGGAGATGTAAATACAGCAGCGATCTCTGCACACTCGAAGAATTTCCATAGATTAAGATGGCGTCAACGAATGCCCAGCTTTTCTAAGACAAAGGATGTGTGTGTGTGTGTGTGTGTGTGTGTAGTACGTGTGCATTTCTACAGTTTTCAACCGATTTTCACCAAACTTTACACACATTACTTATATGCCAAGGATGGTCATGCACTATAACATTTCGCCCAATGCTCCCGCTTAAAGAGAGAAACCGCGGCAAACGGTGTTTTACACAGGTTTTTCTTTAGAAATTTCTGCAGTTTTCAACCGATTTTTTCCGTTTTCTCTCTAAATTTTTTGCACTCCGAGTATTAAAATTTACTTTTGCCACATCTGCATTTTGTAATATAAGCTTCTAAACTCTGAGATAATGCCATCTAAGAAAAGAGCCCGTATTGGTCGCAAAACCGCCGCAGCAGAGACATCGAAGAGAAGGAGAGCAAATGAATCCTCACATGAGACTGCACGAAAGCATTCACAAAATTCTGCTTGCACAGCCATCGCAGCGCCATGGAAAGCAAAGAGCAGCGTAGCAGTCGCCAGATCAGAAATGCTTCATTAACAGCTTCAGTAGTGCCAATCTGAGTCAGTCACAGCGCATTATTCGCCGTACAAGGAATGCTACAACATTTGCTGCTGCGCGAAATGCAGAGGACAAAGAACAGCGCGCCATTCGCCATACCAGGAGTGACTGCTGCTGCGAGAGCTGCAAAGAACGAAGTCAAGCGCGCCATTCGCCAGAACAGAGACGCTACAGCAACTGCTGTTGCGCTAGCTGCAGAGACTATAAAAGATCGAAGTAATAGACTTTGGGATAATGTTCAGAGAAGAGGTAATGTCCGGAGTTTTTCTAGACCCTGCAGTTCACGGTGGCTCTCAAAAGTATTCCGTTATGACCCCAATGTCAACTATGTCACCTATCCAGATATTCAGATTAGTGGTATGTCATTTACTTGCCAGTCTGCACCGCCAAGAGATGGAGAGGAGAAAATTCTGGAATGGGCTGCTCCAATGGGGAGGTCCAATTGCGCCCCCACCCCTGAAGATCCACCACAGCCGTTGAAGCTTCTACTTACAAGTATAACAGCAGAGTCGAAGCACTTCCTAGATAACATTCGAAAATAGAATTGCTCATTTTAAATGACCTCTTCTGGGGCAAATATTTTCAGAGATGTGGATTTATACCCAATCTTAAAGTGCAAGAACAGATCTATCATAGGATTGGATCACTCCAGCCTCTGGAAACTGAAGGGCCTCGAGTTCTTCAGCTGTACTTTGTTGAGAACTACCGTGGGCGAGCAGGCAGGCGAAACTTCATTTCACCTGGTACTGCCATGGAGCTCATTCTGAATCTACAGGAGATGATGCATTCTGGAAACAGCTATGTCCAAAGCTTCAGGTATACATTGGAAGCAGAAACTACACCAAATTTTACCGTTATACTAAATGCTGACCAAAGACCATCTGGGGAGCACGCAGGCCGCTATAACGCACCCACATGCAATGAAATTGCTGTTGTTTTCTGTAGTGACCAGTACAAAAGCAGAGACATTATTCTCAAGTGTCGAGACAACATGCTACAAAGGATCTGTGAAACACGTAGATCCTACGATACATTTCAGTATCCCCTTCTCTTTGTAGATGGTGAGAATGGTTACCATTTCGGCATTCCAAAGCGTAACACCAACAATGCTGGAGAGCAAATCAACAAAACAGTTTCATGTGTGGACGTCATACTTTTACCGAAAAATTGACTGTATTGTACATTTTAGAGATTTTAAATTTCAATATTCTTTCCTTTTTTTTTATATAAGTATTTTCATCCATTTCAAGTCATTATACACCTATATATTTCAAATTCTCTTAGAAAAACTGGTATTTTTTCTCTAATTTTGTGGTTGTGACATATTTCAAAAATATTTTAACGTTTATGTGAATTTTGCTACGTTTTGGCATTGAATTATGTACGTTTTCCAAAAAAAGCTTCGGCAGCGCTGGTCGTGAGACTAGATAATAAGTGTTCTGAGAATGACGAAGAGCAACGCCGGGTACCTCTGTTAAAAATGAATAAATCACAGTAACCAATAACATATATGACTATCTGGAATACAGCAATGCTTTTTTTAAGACTTATGTATTAAAGCGGTGAACTGGAAGAATCGTTCTTATGTCGGACAAAGTGGTTAGCAGCATTTCTTTCGGATCTTTACGTTCTGAGTTCAAATTCCGCTGAGGTCGACGTTGTGTTTCATCTTTTCGGGATCGATAAAATATATACAACTCAAGTGCTACGTTCAATGTAATCAACTACCCCCTTCCGCCAACAGGCCTTGGGTCAATCGAAGAAAATTAATATGGCATATATTTATCAATTCAGTCACGTCCCTAATTAGGTGCCAACGTGGCTGTACGGTAAGAAATTTGTTCCCCAAGCACATGGATCTGAGTTCAGTCCCACTGCGTGGCACCTTGGGTGAGTATTTTCTACTATAACCTAGGGCCAACCAAAGCCTTGTGAGTAGATTTGGTAGACGGAAACTGAAAGAAGCCCGCCATATATATACACGTGTATATAATGCGCGCGTGTGTGTGTATGTGTGTGTGCACGCTCGTCTTTGTATCTATATTTGTCCTCCACCACCGCTTGACAACCGGTGTTAGTGTGTTTACGTGATCATAAATAAGGTGTTCGGCAAATAGAGCAGGATAGAATAATCAACAAGCTTAAAAAAGGAAAAAATATGTACTGGGTCGATTCATTCGACAAAAAGATTCTTCAAGGTGGTGCCTTAGCATGGCCGCAGTCTAATGAGTGAAACAAGCAAAAGATGCAAAGATAATTACTATTTTGGAATATTAGTGATGGGGGTGGCGAAACTAAACACCCGACTAATTTAGAATAAACAGCAATAAAAGCTATGAATACTAATGGCATGAATTTATAATATGAAAAGAATTTTATTGGTGTTTAGTTATTTCGTTAGTATTCCGAAAATTTGGTGGAGGAGGGGGTGGAGGGTTCGTAAGGCGGGGGCTGGGGAAACATAAACAAAATATCAAAGATTACTTAATCACGTTTACTTGTACCATTTACTAGAATATACAGAATACACACACACAATTATACACGTATTTATTTGAATATGTATATATATACATATATATATAA
>NC_068983.1:41963211-41965893 GCF_001194135.2 Octopus bimaculoides | reverse complement strand
CACATATATATATGGTGCTCAAGCATGACCACAGTTCAATGACTGAAACTAGTAAAGGGACAAAGGGACATATATAACCTTTTAGTTTTTTACTTGCTTCAGTGATTAGACTGTGGCCATGCTGGGGCACCGCCTTGAAGAATTTTTTTGTCGGTTGAATCGACACCAGTATTTCTTTTATATTTTGTATTAAAGCCTGTTACCATACATCTATTGAAACACTTAATTTCTTTCAATTTATTTTGAAAATAATGAAGAATATAGGGAAAACAGCTTTGTCCTTATTAAATTGGTCTTTGGAAAATAAGTTATCTTGAAATTTTAAAGGGATATTTTAATTCAGACCACTTTAAAACACAAAGTTTGTATCACAGAACCAAGGACTGTCTCAGGCGTGTTAGTATCAAAAGGTTTGCCTTTAGACTTCCGTGTAGTTTATACACGATGTTTATCTGAGACAGATAAAAATACAACGCTTGAAGCCACAAGATTATGCCCACAGACAGGCATATGCAGTCAGACTTCAAGACTTCTGGTCCACCTTGAACAAGATAATGAGGCTACACGCCATTTTTCTCATAGGTGGAGTAATGTTACAAAACCAATAGAGACCCGTTTGTAAGATTTCAATGAATTCAGTTGTCTTTAGGATAGCAATCGAAATTCTTGAAACCCAACAAAACTCTCCTAAATTTACGATACTCATTTGCAGTTTCCTCTAATTCCTCTAACATCGTACTATGAAACTCTTCAATTCTACAGCAGCAGTTCCTAACCATTTACATCATGGCCTATATTTTAACAAATATGTTATCTTCATAGAACCATTTCTTTGAATATTTCAGAAACAAACACCTTGCCCACGCAGGACCGGTTACTTGGTTTCCATGGTGCATAAGTGACCGAGATCACAGAATTTCCCATGAACGGGACGCGAATTTTTTTTCCCATGAGATTTCCGAACCCCAGTAATGAACTCATTTGCATACAACCAATCAAAGCTCACCTTGAACTTGTTGTTAAGTTAGCGAACACACTCTAACAAGTAAACTCAAGACGAAGAACGGTGTTGTAAATCGACCGATTGCCAAGTTATGCCTGATTTTAGAAGGAGACAAGTAATTAGATAGATTTGCATCTATACTTATTATCGGTTTTGTTAGGGCCCCATGTGGTAAAGATGTGGATGGGAGAAATGTGGGTAGAGGGTGATGTACTAGCAACCCTCTCTCCTTACTGTTTTACAAAGTAAACAACACAAATAACTACGCAGAGACAGCCATGGTTGAAAGATCAACAAGCATTCTTAAAAGAGAAAAGAAGCATGGTCATTCCTTACCCAAGTGATCTTATCTTATCGCCCATTACTTGTTATGCGCTCATAAAGTAGTTTGATAGTTGAGCTCTGATTAACTGTATGCAAATGAATTCATAACTTGGGTCCGGAACTCTCGTGGGAAAAAAATTCGCGAACGAGACGACAGTCCGTTGCGGGATTATCCATTTAAAGCTGAATTGACTGGTGCAAAGTGAAATGAAGTGTTTTATTCAAGAACGTAACGCCCCACCGCACACAAGGATCGAAACCGCAATCTCCCGATCTTCTGTGCAACAACACCTTAACCACTAGGCCACGCACATTCACATAAATTGCTTAAAATACAGAAAATTTAAAATAAGTTATTCATATTCGTAGCTGTGTGGTAAGTAGCTCGCTTACCAACCACATGGTTCTGGTGGTCAAGTGGTAGTGGCGGACAAACACTAACACACACGCGCGCGCACATGCGCACATGCAGCAGACTTTTTACCACACAGCCACACAGCCATGTCTGCACCTGTCAGTCGTCGTTTCAGATCACGCGGTTCAGAATGCAAATAACGACTTATTAAACAAATGTTTATTCTTTTCGCACCACTCCTAACTATATCTTGCGGCACACGAATGTGCCGCAGCAGACCATTTACAAACCCTTTGCTATCAGTGATAATCCCCTTGTATAAATGGTATAAATTTAATATATTAGATTCAGGGTTAGCAACTACAAAAATGATATTGATATAGACAAATAACACAAAGTATAGAGCAGTTTGTATAATTAACTCTTTACATTTAGTGGATGTGCATGTGTGTGTTTGTATGAGAGTGTTTCTGAAAGTGTTTGTGTGTGTGTTGTCTCGTTGTTGTTTTGTTGCTTTGTTCTTTCAAATGAAGATTGCATTTCCCGTCAATATTCTCGATTTTGGTGAGTCATCCTAGAGACAGTATAGCAACGGCGCCACAGAATCGTTCTAATAATGACGTTAGGTAATTTTCTGAAAGACAAGACAAACAGCAGCAGCAGTGGCAACAACAACATCGACATCGACGATAACAACAACAACAACAACAACAACAACAAGAGGCAGACACAGAATGGCGAGATTAAAATATATTGTTTATTGATAGTGTCAGAAAAATGTGAGAAAACAAAATTTGCTTTTCTGCATTATTGCAAAACTCCACGTAATGATGATACTGCAGTTTAGATAAATCGTGTGTTTGTGTGTGTGTGTGTGTGTGTGTGTGTGTGTGTGTGTGTATGGTGTATATTATATTATAATATATTATATTATCTCATATTATATTATATAACTTATCATAATATACTTCTTCAATGTATGTGTGTGTGTATATATATA
>NC_068983.1:41958500-41961066 GCF_001194135.2 Octopus bimaculoides | reverse complement strand
TATATATATATATATATATATATACAGGAGTGGCACATAGGTGCAGGAGTGACTGTGTGGTAAGTAGCTTGCTTACCAACCACATGCTTCTGGGTTCAGTCCCACTGCGTGGTACCTTGGGCAAGTGTCTTCTACTATAGCCTCGGGCCGACCAAAGCTTTGTGACTGGATTTGGTAGATGGAAACTGAAAGAAGCCCGTCGTGTATACATACATACATACATACATAAGTCTGCTCGTTAAAATTTTAGTTGATCTAAGCAAGATATTTAAACACTAAGAGTGCACAACATCTCAACAGTTGTTGCACCATTATATCTATTGAGATTGAAATAAACTGGACGAGTTGAGCGATGGATTAGCAGAAGTGTAAAAATACCGAATTAGATGCCTTGGTATATATTATTTGTTCAAGCTCTCTGCATCCTGAGTCAAATTTTCTGCAAGTTTAGACGTGGGGGTAAGGCAAATATTAGTTTCAAAGAGGCATTAGTCTCAAACTTTGGTACATAGGCCAGCAAATTCGGGAGTGGATGTAAGTCGATTACATCGAACCCAGTACCCAACTGGTGGGTATTTTATCGATCTCGAGAGGATGAAAGGCAAGGTCGACCTGGGCGACATTTGAACTCAGACCGTAAAAACGGAAGAAATCCCGCTAAGCATTTTGCCCGGCGTGCTAACCATTCTGCCAGCTCGTTGCCTTACTAGAATCAAAGAGATATTATTGGAAAGAATCTGCAAAAGGATTCCTCCAGCTTGAGTGGCATATACTCTGACGAATTAAAGAAAGACTGCTATTCGCATTAACTTACCTGCAGCCTTATGTATACTGTCTCCCTTAATATTTTCATGTAAGTAATTTCCTCAACAATGGCATTGCCTCGACAGAATAACTTCTACCTGTTTATGAATACATAATCTTTCTATTTACTGCCGACCATTAACTGTTTGTGAACATTTTGACTTTAAAATATTGACGTAACCACAATACAATTTCTGGAATAATCTGAAACTCATTATTCAAATTACTTTGTAAAATACTAGACGTATCTATGTATAAATGCATCTACGTAAACTGATATGATTATTATTGTAAATTAAGATGTATTATATTCCCTGCTGATTTTCTGCCCCATCTTAAATTTGTGTTTACAAAGTACATGCTGTGTAATTATTGTACTATGCGGAGAAGATCGGAAGAGGTCTATTTTTATATGCATGTAAGAAATCAAAGCAAAAATTATATGTAACGTATCATTGCTTTTATATCTACAAAAATTACATTAATTTCTCCACAATTGGTGACCACGACATTCGTACATTCTTACAACTGTAACAAGAGATGTTTTTCGTGTATGCATCATTCATTCATCCGTTGATTCGTCAGAAAACATTCCGTAGCATGAAATAAGAAGTCAGAGAGATATAATAAATAACGTGATTTCGGCCTTTTCTGGCCTTGTCAGTGGTGGGCAATCGGACGCTGGAAATAGCAGCGACGTAATTCCGCTAACAATATATAAAATCACAGCGCCAAAACAGGAACTGATGTCGCGAATAGCCAATGGGCTTATCAAAAAAAAATTATAAGCGGCAGAAGCAGAATTAATAACCAAAAGGTAATATTTATGTCCATTTAAAGCGGTATCTTGCGTTTGTTACCATGAGAGAACATTCTATTGTAGCTTATAATTATTTTTCAATAAGCTCATTGGGTATTTGCAACGCAAGCGCCTGCTTTGGCACTGTGATTCTATACAGGGTGGTGCAAAAGTAGGCTTACAGTTATATAGTTGTATATTTTATCTTTTTATTTAGAAAACATTGTACAATGGTTGTCCCGTAAATGCTCAAAATGTCCGCCCTGAACATTGTCACATTCTTGGAGTCTATCAGCCACACAGCCAAACTGTTAGCCTATTTTTGCAATAAAAATATACGAAATATACAGGAGTGGCTGTCTGGTAAGTAGCTTGCTTACCAACCACATGGTTCTGGGTTCAGGCAAGTGTTTTCTGCTATAGCCTCGGGCCGACCAAAGCCTTGTGAATGAATTTGGTAGACGGAAACTGGAAGAAGCCCGTCGTGTGTGTGTATGTGTGTCTGTGCTTGTCCCCCAACATCGCTTGACAACCGATGTTGGTGTGTCATTAGCTCCTTGCTTTTCTCGTTCTGACTATCTCCTGTTTGTCCCACTTCGAGCCATCCTTTGCCACGGACCGAAATGTGAATAAAGCAGTAACAGCGCACTCGTGCCTCATCTCTCAACCGATTATTTTTCCCTCGAGAACATAAACTAGCTTTTATAACAATTGACTCACTGTGCTAAAAAGCTGAGTGATAATGTAGAAATATGAGGTAATTGTAATTTTATTTTTATTTCTAAGATCCTCATTGTTGAAATAATATTTTTCTTTTTAATAATCAATGGAAAGAAGAGCAGATCATCGAAAGCCGTTCTTCTTTGATGCAAACAGAAAAGTGAGCAGCTGTGGTTAACGTTGGAATAACGACGTTGCGAGTTCAAACCTACACCGCAGATGACTCAAAGCATACCACATCAA
>NC_068983.1:41956950-41957913 GCF_001194135.2 Octopus bimaculoides | reverse complement strand
TATATATATATATATATATTCTTTTTATTCTTTTACTTGTTTCAGTCAATTGACTGCGGCCATGCTGGAACACCGCCCTTTAGTCGAACAAATCGACCGCAGAACTTATTCTTTGTAAGCCTAATACTTATTCTATAGGTCTCTTTTGCCGAACGGCTAAATTACGGGGACGCAAACACATCAACCTCGGTTGTCAAGCGATGGTAGGGGGACAAACACAGACACAAAAGCATATACGCACACACACACACACACTTCTTTCTTGGTTCGACTACTATCCGTGTAGCATCCCTTATATTTCTCCCCATGACTTTCATCTTTTATGTTCCTGCCGTAAGGCTTCACTTCCACACACAAGCCAGCTTAAGTTAATTCGAAAGACACCTGTTGTTAATGTCCTGTTGTTTGTATTTGTGTACCATGTCTTCGTTTTTTTTTTTTCGTCCTTGTTTTCGTTTACATTCGCTTGCTTTCTTTCGAGGAGTCTAGTGCTCTTAGCTTAGATTTTCTTGAGGCCGGCCAGATTGGAGCAATATCAAGTGTAACCGGCCGAAACTGCAAAGATGATTTGGAACTCGACTGAGGATAGAAAGCTCCGACTTACCCGTCCTTATATTTTTTCCTGTCCTTTTTTGTAACGTCTAACTGCCCGGATGTTTCGTTGTCTCCTGTTCCGTTCTTGTTCCATTTTTGGTTTCTTTATATATACTCTTTCTCTTTTACTTGTTTCAGTCATTTGACTGCGGCCATGCTGGAGCACCGCCTTTACAGTCGAACAAATTGACCCCAGAGCTTATTCTTTGTAAGCCTAGTACTTATTCTATCGGTCTCTTTTGCCGAACCGCTATGTTACGGGGACGTAAACACACCAGCATCGGTTGTCAAGCGATGCTGGGGGACAAACAGACGCACAAACATATACACACACAGACATACACACACATACACACACACACACACACA
>NC_068983.1:41952594-41955094 GCF_001194135.2 Octopus bimaculoides | reverse complement strand
AGACACATAGACAGACAGACGGAACGAGAGACAGACAGACAGACAGACAGAGACACAGGTAGAGGGAGAGTGAAAATGTGAGTCTGAAAGAGAGTGACAGTTAGTGACTTAGCTTGGAGTAATTAGAGAAGAGGAGAGAGGGGGAGGGCAGACTGTTTCTGACTAATGGAGATGAAGCAGCAGCGGCAAGCAGACGATAAAGACAGACAGTGAAACGGGTATAAAATATATATCATATGCTGTATATATTAATTGAGAAAAGCAAAGCAACACTTGATGATTCATTATTGAATACAGTGAGATAACTTAAGAGATTAGAAAATGACTGAAATATTGAGAGAGTAAGAGGGTGATAAAGCGAGAGAGAAAGGGGGAGAGAAAGAGGGAGATGAGTGAGAGCGTGATAGAAACGAGAGAAATGCAGAATGAGTGAGGTGTGAGAATGAGAGAGAGGGAATGGGTGAGGACGACAGACGAAAAGAAGGCGGAAAGAGAGAGAGAGAGAGAGATGACATATAAAGGAAAGTGAAAAAGACGACTTGCAAGGTTTGAGATTCAACATGGAAGACAAGAGGAAAAAAAGCATTAAGACGGATAATAAAACATAAAATATTAAATATGAAATATAAAATGTAGAAATGTGAAGTCATTGAAAGTTTTCTTGTAGCGATTCATCTGCATGAATGTGAAGAGGAGATTTTAATGTCAACGCGACATTTTAAAAGTCAATATTCACTTCGAAGATATTCTTACAGAAGTCATGCTATCTTGAAATAATAATGATTTCTTTAATACAGACGATAAATTTCGAGGGAGAATAGGTTTTATAAGTTAAGTCGACACCATTGAGTGGGACTTTATTTTGACTGATAATTTTGTGTACTTATTCTTTGTAGTGTTGGTGCGTAAAGAAGTACAGTATGTTTGTTTAGGAATTACTGCAATGAAGTAGTGTAAATAAGTACAATAATATTGGTTTTAAATTCTGGGGTATTATATTGACACCAGTATTCAAATAGTACTTATTTTATCGACCTCGAAAGGATGAAAGGCAAAGTCAACTTCGGTGGAATTTGAACTAGAAGTACAGTAGTATTAATCAAATATTTTTGCGAGATGAATAGACACTGTTACAAGGCCAGATGTTGTGTAATTGTCTGAGATAAAATCCCTTCGTAGACAAATTATGTTTAAAATAACATATCGGGATGAGACGAACATCGTCGTTGCAATGACTCATAAGAACGGCGGGTGCGTCTCGATTTGCTTGAGGCTTGCCAATACCATGCACCCGTTTGTTATCTGTTTAAACGAAATTCATGCTCAGGTATACAGGAAATAGCGAAAAAAAAAACTAGTATTGAAGAAGCATGCCGGGCTATAAAAAGATCTCGGTGTATACCACTGAAACAGCATTAAATTAAAATCACCATCTCTATACCATGCTAAATGTATATACACCATTTTGAAAGCATGATGTTTGAGGAATTGCTAGAGATAAAATCTCTTCATAAAAATACTATATCGAAGTGATACAGATATTGTTGCTCCAGTGACTCATGAGACAGACATCTTCGCTGCAGTGACTCACAGGACAGACGGACGTGCTTCGTTGCACGAATTTCGTTGAGGCAGATGAGAATTAGATGCACGGAATTGACAAACTTCAAGAAAGGCGAAACGTATACACTGAGTATCTTCCGGGCGTTTTTTTTTAGCAATATTATATCTCTTTTAATACATTTAACACATTTAACTTTTGAAGGCGGAAAGATCAGTAGTGTTTGATATGGCGAAGTAGGTCTCTTGTTGATCTGGATATATGGAGTCTATACAAGTGAGTGGTCACTTAGGATGAAATGAATACAAGACGACCTTGATAAAGAACCAGAATTACTCGTACATGAAACAAATAAATTAACAGAAAAATGATGAATTAATTTATGCAGCATGAATCTAGGTGAGATTTTTCATAATGAACAAAACAGATTTATATTTAAAACCTCGCGAAGGAACTTGGACCAGCTAGGAATAGCAGCCAGTTCTTTCTCAAACCACACCCTATCGTCTTAAAAAGAGAATAACGCATTATTACCTCTGCCTTAACGAAGGTGGAAGTATTGTTTTCGGACGTGTTTGTTTGTTTGTCCGTGGACAAGATATCTCAAGAACCGCAAGATGGATTCGGATGAAACTTTCAGGGATGTTTGGCCTCGTAACTGGCACGAACTGTGGTGTTGTTTTATATTCATAATAAAATAAATATATGCAAATTATAAAAAACAATTTTTAAAAATACATAGTACAGCACTGTTTCTACTTCGCAGATTTCCATCTATCGCGGGGGCTGGTTAGAACGTAACACTCGCGATAGCCGAGGTATTACTGTATAAGAATATTTAAACATCGAATGGTTGTGGGGGAGCACCCAAGCAAAATAAGAATCAAAGGGGTCCATAGTTGAAAAATGGTTGAGAATCACTCCTCAACGCGGTCGCTC
>NC_068983.1:41948685-41952281 GCF_001194135.2 Octopus bimaculoides | reverse complement strand
AGGCTCCGGCAGGGGATGGTGGTGAACCCTGCTGTACTCTTCCACCACAACTTTCTCTCACTCTTATTTCCTGTTTCTGTTGTGCCTGTAATTCAAAGGGTCAGCCTTGTCACACTGTCTCACGCTGAATCTCCCCGAGAACTACGTTAAGGGTACACGTGTCTGTGGATTGCTCAGCCACTTGCACGTTAATTTCACGAGCAGGCTGTTCCGTTGATCGGATCAACTGGAACCCTCGACGTCGTAAGCGACGGAGTGCCAGCAACAACAATAACCTTAACATAACCCCAGACAGCGTAGGCTACGGACTTCGTGGTAGACCGCACGGTAAAGTAGCACCACAAAAAGCTACTTTATAAAATGTAGTCTTAGATATATTATGTCTGGAAGTAAAATGTGATGATCATGGCTGGAATGCCTTAGATCACAGGTTTGCTTAATGAAGGTTGACTTAAAGGCGGCGAGCTGACAGAATCGTTAGCACTCCAGATAAAATGCTTAACGGTATTTCATCTGTCTTTACGTTCTGGGTTCAAATTCCGCCGAGGTCGACTTTGCCTTTCATCTTTTCGGGGTCGATAAAATAAGTACCAGTCGAATATTTGGGTCGATGTAATCGACTTACCCCACCCCCGAAATTGCTGCTCTTGTGCCAAAATTTGAAATTAGCGAAAGCTGACCTGGGGTTAAATAACAAGTACACATACAACGTAGTTATGTAAGACTTAGTTGTAGCAGTATCGTGAAACTCCGTCGGTTACGACGACGAGGGTTCCAATTGATCCGATCAATGGAACAGCCTGCTCGTAAAATTAACGTGCAAGTGGCTGAGCACTCCACAGACACCTGCACCCTTAACGTAGCTCTCGGGGAGATTTAGCGTGACAAGGCTGGCCCTTTGAAATACAGGTACTACAGAAACAGTGAGAGAAAGTTGTGGTGAAAGAGTACAGCAGGGTTCGCCACCACCACCCCTGCCGAAGCCTCGTGAAGCTTTTATGTGTTATCGCTCAATAGACACTCACAACGCCCGGTCTGGGAATCGAAACCGCTTCCCTAACCACTGGGCCATTGTGCCTCTTCTACGTCAGCATAGACTCCCCTTTCATAAAAGAGATTAAGCTACACACCGTCAGCTGTTCGATTTAGGTGGGGAAATGACACTAAAAAAGGTAAATTTCTATTCGTAATTAAATAATCAAGAAACAACAAAAGAAGGATTTAGATTGATAGAACCAACAAGCGCTGCTCACCTGCCTGGCAGGTAAAGAAAAATTTGTAATGCTAATGATATAATCAACACGTGGGCCCTGTATAATCATCACTTCTATCTTGGCCCTTAAGCTTCTAATTAAGTTTTTTTGTTCAGCAATTAGTAAAATAATAATTTCTTTCTCACTTGTACAAAAGGCCTTTTGTAACGTAGTGTAAGACACAAAACGTTATAAATGGATTGGCTCGCTTCAAGCCATACTTATTCAATCGATCTGAAACAGATGAGAAGGTTCATCTGATGGACGTTACATACTTTTTGATTTGTTACATGCGATCGATCTTTTGCGTTGTGCTGTTGCCTTACAACCTGAATGCGTGTGTAAGCAGGAGTGGGTGGGTGAGGGTGATCGGGGGAACATCTGGACCCTACAGTCAATGGTTCACGTCTTGAAGGTACCAGTGAGTGTCTCCGTGACCAAGACACTCAACCTCGACAGTTGATTTCATCTATTTGTTAGTAAAAATAGTAGTCGAAGAAGAAAACCCAGTGTAGCTGTAGCTTTAATGGCACTTCATCGGTTACGACGACGAGTGTTCTCGTTGATTCGATCAACGGAACAACCTGCTCGTCAAATTAACGTACAAGTAAGTGACTGAGCACTTCACAGACATGAGCACTTCCACTTCTCGTGGAAATTCAGCGTAACACAGAATGTGACAAGACTGGCCCCTTTGAAATACAGGTACTACTCATTTTTGTCATCTTAGTGGACTGAAGCAATGTGAAATAAAGTGTCTTGCTCAAGGACATAACGCGCCTCTGCCGGAGCCTTGTGCTTCAGGTGTTTTCCCTCAATAAACACCCACAACGCCCGGTCTGGGAATCGAGACCTCGATCCTCCGACCGCGAATCCGCTGCCCTAACCACTGGGCCATCGCGTCTCCACACTTTAGTACTTCACCGTTACTTTATTTTATCGACCGCGAAAGGATGAAAGCAAAGGTGACTACGGTGAGATTTGAACCCAGAACGTAAAGACGGACGAAATGCCGCTAACCATCTTGTCCGCCATGGTAACGATTCTCCACTTCACCGCCTTATAAATAACATTAACGATTTCAAATTTAATCACAAGGCCATCAATTTCAGTGGGGTGGGGTAAGTCGATTACATCAACCCAAATGTTCAACCGGTACAATAGAACGAAAGGCAAAGTCGACCGCGGTGAAATTTGAACTCAGAACATAGACTACTAACGAACCGTCGTTAAGCATTTCGCCAGTCTTGTCCGGCTCGCTAACGATTCTGGCAGCTCGCCACCTGGAAAACAGCATTAATTAGTACCTACTAGCTTTATTTGTGTTTACTTTTGTTAATATCTTCACAACAGCTTTTATATTGAAATTCTCAATAGTTTTATTCACTACTGCCTGCTGTTCTCAATAAAACCTTCTCTGCCATCATATCACGATAGGTTTCGATTTTCCTAACATCAAACGCAGGTTTTTCTATATCATTTTTCTATTTAATATTAACCACCGCCATTGATCTCCTACTTCATTTCATCTTTAACATTTTATATTTTCGTTATGCCTTTTCGTTTTGTGTTTATAGATAAAAGTAGTCCATTCTTCATAGATCACAAGAATGTTTTTCTTCCTTCTTTCTGTATCTTGGCAGACTTCTATTAGTTCTTACTAGTGCCTCAACAACAACAACAACAACGACAACAACAACGGCGACAACTTTTCATCTTGTTTACATTTCAGACATTTTTTTTCAATTCAAAGTTAAATACATATTGTCTGCCATATTGACTTTTCTCATACGTAATCCTTTTATATTTTGTTGTTATTATTTCAAAGACAATTTTTTTCTTGTTGATTGTTCTTTATAATGAATTAATTTTCCTGGTTTTATACATCTTTTAAGTCTAATTTGTCTTTTGTTCTATGTGCTTCAGCCTGAAACATTTCATTATTTCTCTACTTCTTTCTTTTCTCTTATTTCTCTTGAAATCTCTTCAGTTTTCCATTGAACTGTAGCGTACAGTGATAGCAACGGAATTTGAACTCAGAACGTGATCACAAATGAAATACCAGCGTGCTAACAATTCTGCAAGTAGATAGAAAAATAAGAGCATGTGTCGTTTATGTTTTTTATTTGTTTCAATCATTAGGCACCGTTTCGAAGAATTTTAGTCGAACGAATCAACCCCAGCACTTATTTTTTACAGCCTGGTGGTACTTATTTTATCGGTCTCTTTTACCAAACCTTTATGTTACAGAGATGTGAATGTAACAACACCTGTACACACAGACACACACACACACACACACACACACACACACACACACACACACATATATATATATATATA
>NC_068983.1:41945856-41948246 GCF_001194135.2 Octopus bimaculoides | reverse complement strand
TGCAAGTGGCTGAGCACTCCACAGACACGTGTACCCTTAACGTAGTTCTCGGGGAGATTCAGCGTGACGCAGAGCGTGACAAGACTGGCCCTTTCAAATACAGGTACAACAGAAACAGGAAGAAAGAGTGAGAGAAAATTGTGGTGAAAGAGTACAGTAGGGTTCGCCACCACCCCCTTCCAGAGCTTCGTGGAGCTTTACGTGTCTTCGCTCAATAAACACTCACAACGCCCGGTCTGGGAATCAAAACCGGGATCGTACAACCGCGAGTCCGTTGCCCTAACCACTGGGCCATTGCACCTCCACCATAGCGTATAAGTGACGGAGAGGATGACATTCCTGCTGAACAGAACCTCGGTCCATCGCTGGGTCAGTCATTTAATATCAGAGTGGATGGGAGTCATGTGAAATGAAATATTTTGCTCAAGAATACAATGCACCACCAGATCTTGAAATCGAAACCACAGTCGTGAGATCGTGAGTGCAACAGCTCTAGCCACTTGGCCATGTGCCTTCACCATTTATTTATTGCAAATATACAAATGAGAGATTTGTTATATTTGAAAATCTGTAAGGAAAGGCTCGATAAAATTTCACAAATTTAAAATCAAAAATCGAATTATATTTATATAGCGAAACAACAGAGATAGAAGGGGAGAGGACGGAGAGTGAGGCAGAGAAAGAGAGAGATAGGGGAGAGGGAGAGAGAAATTTCCTAAGGCAGTAAGCTGCCAAAATTGTTAGCATGTCGGACAAAATGCTAAATAGCATTTCTTTCGGCTCTTTACGTTTTGAATTCCAATTCCGCCAAGGTCAGCTTTGCCTTGCCTTTCATCCCTTGGGAGTCGATAAAATAAAGTACCAGTGAAATACTGAGGTCAGCGTAATCGACTTGCTCACACCCTTCATAATTGCTGTCCTTAACCCCTACAACAAATCGGTGTCTCGTTCAGGAAAAATGTTGTCATCTCGATCATTTATACGTCAGGGAAGCCGGATAACCAGCTTTTTCTGTCGTGGAACTCAAGAAAACACTTTCTTTCCTTGCATCAAGCTGACATAACCTCATTTTATTTTTCTTTCTCTTTTTTACTAAACAGTGTTATCACTTTGAGTTAAGTGTCAAAATAAATCACTTCTCGGGTCACCCACCTCTGAATATTAAGTAGATTAATTTTTTTTCTCTATTCTATGTAGACCAAAACTGTTGTTATCTCACTATTATTTCTGCTTCTGCGCGCACACACTCACATACATGCGCGCGCACACTCGTAAACGCACAAATTCACCCAAATACAAACGAACACAAGCACACACACACACACACACACACACACACACACACACACACACACACACACACACACACACACACACGGAAACATACAAACACAAACACCACATGCACACACACACACACACATCAAGCACACGCATAGAACCGTTTCCTATAAAGCAAAATTTCTTATATCATCAAAGCCAAAAATGGTTTGTAGTGGTCATTTCTTTTCTTAAGGATTTTGGCAATGAAATAAACAATGGAAAGGAGGAAACATACCTTTTTGTGGAGATAGATGTTGGAGGAATTGTTGAAACTAGGGTTTACTCCATCTCAGGGGATCTTGGGCTAGCTGCAATGAGACAAAAATATATTGCCAGAAAATTGGCAGAAAACACTAGCTCAAGACTAATGATGCATCAAAAATGAACATTGAGGATAACAGAAACATCTGGCCCAGAGTCACGATATCTGACTCAATAAAGCTCGTGTGGGAGATTTGACGTCTACAACGATGGCTGGTCTGAGCAGCTCTAGTGTTGCAGTGGAGAGATCCGAACCACTTAGAGAGCTGCTTCACCGCCTGATGAGAGATCGGCTCCTGCATTTGGAGATGGAAACCAGCAGCACCAGCGTACAGGTGTTTAGTCCTAATCTTTAACTGGGAAAACTGGCCGTAAACTCAGTCACTAAAAGCATAACTGACACTCCGTCAACGGGTTTTCCAGTTGATCCGATCAACGGAAGAGTCTGCCCGAGGACTTAATGTTGCAAGTGGCTGAGCACTCCACAGACACGTGTACCCTTAACGTAGTTCTCAGGGAGATTCAACACGACACGGAGTGGTAAGGCTGGCCCTTTGAAATACACGTACAACTAAGTTTTAACGTGGAATAAAGCGTCTTACTCAAGAGGACAACGCGTCGCCGGGAATCGGACTCACGGCCCTAAGATCGTGAGCCGAGTACCTTAACCACTAAGCCACGCGCCTTCACCAAAAAGCATATTACTTTTATAAAGAATGGTCTTCCATAAATATTGCTGTGCAATGTCATATAAGGCAAATAGAAACAAAAACATGGAAGGCAAATAGAAACAAAAACAAGAAAGA
>NC_068983.1:41943717-41945497 GCF_001194135.2 Octopus bimaculoides | reverse complement strand
AGTACAGCAGGGTTCACCACCATCCCCTGGCGGAGCCTTGCGGAGCTTTTAGGTGTTTTGCTCAATAAACACTCACAACGCCGGGTCTGGGAATCAAAACCGCGATCCTATGACCGCGAGTCCGCTGGCCCTAACTACTGGGCCATTGCGCCTCCTCTTAATTACAGATGAGCAGAAAATAAAGTTAATTTATGTAAATTGGAGACGCAACTAAATAAACATGCATTATGAATTAATGGTGAATTAAAAGGTAAGAACAGAAACGACGATGGCGACGGCGACGACGACGACGGCGACGACGACGACGACGACGACGACAACGCTTGCTATGTCAACGACAACTGTCATGTAAATGTTTATAAACCTTAATTACTATTACATCGTATTAATTATAGATTAATTAAAGGCCGTACAAAGTTGTTATATATGTAAGTGTTGACTTAATAGAGTAAATTACTGAAACACATGCACACATAAACGCATATACATATATGTATATAGGTGAATACATAGACATATTCATATATATATACGCTGTGTGTGTGTATGTGTGTACACGCCCATATATTGTCTGTAATAGGCGCAAGTATGGCTGTGTGCGAAGAAATTTGCTTCTCAACCACACGGTTCCGGGTTCAGTTCCACTGCGTGACACCTTGGGCACGTGCCTTATACTAAAACCGCGGGCCGACCAAAGATTTGTGAGTAGTTTTGGTAAATGGAAACTGAAAGAAGCCCGTCGTATGTGTGTGTGTGTGTGTGTGTGTGTGTGTGTGTGTGTGTGTGTGTGTGTGTGTGTGTGTGTGTGTGTGTGTGTGTGTCTGTGTGTGCTTCTGTCTGTATTTGTCCCCACTTGAAAACCGTAACTTTGCGATTCGGCAAAAGATACCGATAGGATAAGTACAAGACCGAAAAAAATTAGTACTACAGTCGATTCATTCGGCTAACAGTTCTTCAAGACGGTACCCCAGCATGGCCGCAGTCCAATGACAGTGATAGGTAAGAGATAAACGATAACATATATACACGCAATCAAACAGACTCCAGAGTGGCTGGAGCTTGAAAAGGCTTATATAGTGAAATCGATAAAAGAAGTATTGTGAACTTGCCATAGGGAGTGGAAAATTTAACGTTTCGGAGAAAGTCTTTCTTCAGGGAAAAGAGAGAAATTAACGAGAAACCATATCGGTCTCTCGTTAATTTCTCTCATTAAGTTTTCAACTTTCCCTCAAAAACAACCCTCTTCGAATCGTTTAATATTCTACTCCCTACGGTGTGCTAACTAATGTTGTCGAGCAACGCATGAATGTTACGGAATATGTTCCTCGTTATATAGGCTTCGAATTTGGGCAAAAAGCTAGCAGCTTCAGGCAAGTCGATTACATCGACCCCAGTACTCAACTGCTACTTATTTTATCGACCTTGAAAGGATGAAAGACAAAGTCGACCTCGGCGAATTTGAACTCTGAACGTAAAGACTAGCGAAATGCCTTGAAGCATTTTGTCCGGCGTGCTAACGATTCTGCCAGCTCACTGCCTTAATGATACTCGTCACATTAAAGTTACTGACAGCACTCGTTTCAAATAAGATGACAAGCACGAGCTGTGAATATATATGTCAAGTCTATAAATGGCATTTTAAAGGTCAAATTTCATCTATCTATCTATCTATCTATCTATCTATCTATCTATCTATCTATCTATCTATCTATCTAACTGTCTATCTTTCTCTCTCTCTATCTCTCTCTCCCTTTCTCTCTCTCTCTCTCTCTCTCTCTCT
>NC_068983.1:41937032-41942617 GCF_001194135.2 Octopus bimaculoides | reverse complement strand
TATATAATACAAATAATATGTGAGTATATGCATATATACGTACATGTATGTACATACCTACATCTACATGTATATATGGATGCATATCTGGGTACAGGACATCGCAAAGAAGCGTGGACAAAAAGAAAAACAAAAACATAAACAGAGCACGGAAAACAAACTTTTTTCGGACAACGGTAGGAACACACAGGAAAACAGACGGGCCACATAGAGAACATTTCCTTCATCAGCTACCCCTATTCTAAACTAAGCGTTTTGAAGGGTTAGGGCAGGACGCATTGTTAGAATAACTCTTCCTGCAAAGCAATTTAAATAGAATTTGTGATGCGGAGGAATTAAGTGGCAGGATTCTTTCAGTTTCCATCTACCAAATCTACTCATAAAGCTTTAGTCAGCCTGAGCTATAGTAGAAAACTTTTGCTCCAGGTGTGACGCAGTAGGACTGAACTCGGAACCATTTTTTTTTTTTTACTCTTCTACTATTTTCTTCTCTTCTGTTTATTCTATTTCCTTCAAAATTTTATTTTCTCCCATGTGTTACCCATTACAATTCATCTTGGCCTAACGGCCCTTAATGTTTGTCTTTGTCTCTTGTTTACTATGTATCTCCCCTCTGTTGTTGTTTGTTCGTTCGAAGCCCTAACTCTCCACAAATTTTAAATGTTTAAAATTTCTGGATGCTGCTGTCTTATGAAGTTTTCCTATCTTGTCGCTAAAAGCACAAAACAGGGAGTAATAAACATCCGACAACTGATGAGCGAGTTATCTTTTGGTGTTTTGCGTATTTTTCACTCGTTGGTGATGTCTTGTACTTAATGTGTATTTGATATATATATATATATATATATATATATATATATATATATATATATATATATATATATATATATATATGTATGTATGTATGTATGTATGTATGTATGTATGTATGTATGTATGTGCGTATGTATGTATGTATTTGTGTGTCTGTCTTTGTCCCCCCACCCACCATTACTTGACAACCGATGTTGGTGAGTTTACGTCCCCGTTGCTAAGCGGTTCGGCAAAAGAGACCGATAGTACCGGGGTTTTTCAAAAATCTACCCATCCATTAGATCGTCCATGGGCGTTGATTTGGATGGCCGGTTATTTGAGATTAAAAGTTGAAACAGAGTTAGTGTTCTTGTTTGCATTCTGTTTAGACCTTCATTTGCTCTACGTCTGTAGAGAAATTCAAAGGACTTTTATTCCCAATAATGAAGTCGAAAGAAAATATATCGAAACGTGTTCAACGATCATATACCATTAGTGAAAAATTGAGTGTTATTAAACGAGTGAAAGAACATTCTGGCAATTTATCTGCTGCGTCAAGAGACAGGAATTTGATAGAAAACAATTAAGAGAATGATGAACAAAAGAAACTGAGTTGATCCATATGTCAGACAAGAGGAGGCGCAGATCGGTTGGGGGAGGTAGAGGACCAGCACATAGGGATCTAGAGATTGAACTCCTACAGAAGATTGTTGTTCAGCGTGCAAACAATATAATTGTAAATTATCGCTGTTTACGGGAATGTACTTTTGAATTGGTAAAAAGGTTTGGAATTGAAATGAACAGCTTTAGATGTTCTGATAAATGGATTTTCAATTTCATGAAATGGAATAAATTGACTGTGAGAAAGATTACACATGTTGGTCAAACAGACAATAAAACACTTGGAGAACAGGCACAAATCGCAAGTCACTATCTAAATTGCATTCCAGTATTAACAGCAGATAAGTAAACTGACCAGATCTATAATATGGATGAAACACCTGTATACGTTGACAAGCTGAGTTCAACAGCAATAGACTTTGTTGGCAATGAAAATATAGATGCTAGCCACTGTGGTGCTGCCAAAGCTCGTTTTACTGCTGTGTTGTGTGTTAATGCTGCAGCAAAGGTACTGAAAACAATAATTGTCCTTAAAGGATTGAAGAACGTGCCTAAAATCAAATTTACTGAACAGTCTCCAACAGGGAATCAATCACATATGAACTCGTGAGGCTGTGGGCTGACAAAGTGCTTGAGCAGAGAACAGCACAACTATTCCCTGCTCAAAATTCAGTGCTATTCATGGATGATTGCTCAGTGCACAAGAAAACAGAGCTCCTAGAAGTGTTCAAACGTAGGAATACAATTCTCAAACTTATACCTCCTAAAACATCTTGCTTGCAGCCGTTAGATGTTTCAATTATTGATCCTTTCAAGAAAGCCCTTCGTGCTGAATGGGAGAATTGGTTTTCAAATGGCAAAAAGGAGTATACAAATAAAGGATGACGCAAAAGACCTTCTTATCAAGTTATAGTGAACTTTGTGACCCAAGATGTTGTCACTTTAAATAAAGAAACTATAAAGCGTGCTTTTGAATGTTGTGGAATTGCTCCTCGTGGACAGACTGTAGAACATAGCCTCTTAAACTCACGCTTAGAGGATATTTTGCCTGGCCTTGAGGTAAATGCACCAGATGCACATAATGACAAAATTGAAGATGAGATGCAAGTAAATGAAATTTGCTGATGTGAATTATGGCCAAGCAACAAATGAAGAAATTCGTGATATCAAACTTGAAACTATTCGGTTATTATTCTACCATAAATGCCCAAGGACATTATTTGTTCATACGAGGCTTCTATTCATGTTTTCAACAGTTTAATTTTCAATATTTCCTAATAGATCCATTGTTAATTTCAGAATATTTTTTAATATGCTACTTCTTTTAAGGCTGTTTCAGTTTCTTTATGTCTATATATCTGAAAACTGAAACGATAGAAGTTCAATGGAATTGTATAAAATAAATATGGTTTTTGAGAATATCTTTGTTTTTCCTAGGTGAAATATTTTACTTCCATATTACCACCCATGGGCGCTTATTATAGGTGGGCGGTTATTTAAGACAAAAAATAGTTTTGAAAATAGAATTTTCCGTTTAACAGCCCTGGGTGGATTTTTGGAAAACTCCGGTATAAGTACTAGGCTTACAAAGAATAAGTCCTGGGGTCGATTTGTTCAACTAAATGCGGTGCTCCAGCATGGCTGCAGTCAAATGACTGAAACAAGTAAAGAGTATAAAAGAATACTTATATACATAAACACACATTGTCCTACTTGTCAACATACGATTGTTCTATCTTCTGTGGGACTCAAAAATTTATCTTATATTCTAATTAATATACCCTCATTAGTTTTTCTTATTCGAATTCATGCCTGTCGCTAACTGATCTTTCTTATCTCATTTCCGTTTTATTTTGCATAAACGAAACGAAAAAGTATTCCACACCTCTTTACTCTCTCTCTCTCTCTCTCTCTCTCTCTCTCTCTCTTCTCGCTCTTTTTTTAGCATATCTATGAATCTCGTCCTGCTAGGGACTAAGTAACGCAACTACATCACTGGTAACTCCGCAAAGGCGAAAGGCAAAACGACTTTAGTTACATTTGAAATGAGAATGTAAAATATTTCCCTTTTCCCACGTCTTATCGATTCTGCCAACACGCTGCCCGTTTTGCTGTAGACATGAAATAACTAGAAAGACATGGCAAACTTTGTTAGAGGAAAGCTCAGCTGCTATTTCTAACATGTCGGACAACTACCCAAGAGACGTCATTGCTGGTTTACTGTAATCTCCGTTTCTTTTCCCCGGGGAGGCGGTGGTAGTGGTGGAGGGGACAACATAAGTAGACGAAACAAATCCACGAGTTCTCGATATGAATATTTATATTTAAAACAAAGGTTTGCCCTACGTTGATAAATTGATAGTGACACGAGGTAAGAATGTAAGGCATGCATAAATCTTTGATGTGTAATCGGTTGGCGTGTTTATGCAAATTCATGCGTATTTCTATGTATGTATGTATGTATGTATGTATGTATGTCTGTATGTATGTATGTATGTGTGTGTGTGTGTGTGTGTGTGTATGTATGTATGTATGTCATTATTCAGTTTATTTCAAGATTTCTTGCCAATAGAGAAAGAGCCGGTTTCTAACCTAGATCCAAGGTTTCTTCATTGGAATTTAAACATCAACAACAGGGTATTTTTGCTTGTATATATGTATGTATGTATGTATGTATGTATGTATGTATGTATGTGCAAATTTGTATGTATGTATTCTCATGCATATAGTTGCATATCTAGACATGCTCATATATATTTAAATGATAAACTTCTGGAAAGTTTTACAGATTTTTACATGTGTGAAGTAGGTAAACCCCGTCCTTGTGACATAATATACTCCCATGTACCCATGATCCCATGTGCCCATGATCCCATGTGCCCATGATCCCAAGTGCCAATGACCTCAAGTGCCCATGATCCCATGTGCCCATGATCCCATGTGACCATAGATAATATCTTATATATCAGCTGTATTAATCAACTGAAAATGTACAACTGAATAAGTAGTCGGTGCTATGACTCTTGTCTCTATAAACGGAACAAGAAGAAACCATTGATTTCA
Source organism: Octopus bimaculoides (assembly GCF_001194135.2). Classification (NCBI taxonomy): domain Eukaryota; kingdom Metazoa; phylum Mollusca; class Cephalopoda; order Octopoda; family Octopodidae; genus Octopus; species Octopus bimaculoides. Next base: position 41,938,141 of record NC_068983.1, on the reverse strand, counting down.
GCTACACCATATGAGGAAAATATTAAATATTCACCTAAGTGTACTTAAGATTACCCTCATACACCCTGATATGATTGTGTCATCACTCACAAGTGTTGCTAGCAAAATATAACCCACGACAATTTGTTGCATGGTCAGGTTGTCGGGGATTAAATCAGCTCCCTCAACAGACTTGCCTGGTAAAGGAGTATTCCAGGCAGGACAAAAGCAAAAATATCTGTAAAAAGGACGGATGAACCGTAGTAGCATAGCTAGAGTATGTGCCGCTTGTGACAGCCTTTAAGTCTGCCGTTCGCCCCCGTCCCTCCCACAACCTCGGACCCACAGTAGACCCTAAAGTGCACTCCACACCATAAAAGCGTCGCCTTGGGTGGAGCGCCTTTCTTGCTCCACCGCGCCAGCTTCTGGTAGTCCGTCGGTTGCGACGACAAGGGTTCCAGTTGATCCGATCAACGGAATAGCCTGCTCATGAAATTAACGTGCAAGTGGCTGAGCACTCCACAGGCATTCACTCCTTTAATGTAGTTCTCAGGGAAATTCAGCAAGACACTGCATTACAGGTACAACTCATTTTTGCCAGCTGAGTGGACTGGAGCAACGTGAATAAAGTGTCTTGCTCAAGGACACACCGCTAGGAACCGAATTCACGATCTTACGAATATCCTAATCACTAGTCTACGTGCGTTTACCCTCCCCTTCACACACACACACACACACACTCACTAATAACTCTGTTGATGAACCCAATATCGGATCAACAACTGTCTTAACTGTAGCATTAGGGGCTTAGAGATTCCGGGTTAATGTCCGGCGTACTATGAAACCAAGGAGAGTGAGGCATCTCTCCGTTTTTTTTTTTTACTTGTTTCAGTCATTTGACTGCGGCCAAGCTGGAGCACCACCTTTAGTCGAGCAAATCGACCCCAGGACTTATTCTTTGTAAGCCTAGTACTTATTCTATCGGTCTCTTTTGCCGAACCGCTAAGTTACGGGGACGTAAACACACCAGCATCGGTTGTCAAGCGATGTTGGGGGGACAAACACAGACACACAAACACGACGGGCTTCTTTCAGTTTCCGTCTACCAAATCCACTCACAAGGCTTTGGC
>NC_068983.1:41933685-41936780 GCF_001194135.2 Octopus bimaculoides | reverse complement strand
GGAACCATGTGGCTGGTAAACAAGCTACTTACTACACAGCCACTCCTTCGCCTTACCATGTGGTTGGTAAGCAAGTTAAAGTTTAGCTTAAAAAATAAAGTATAATTGTGTCCTTGGTTGCACCAATGGTAAAAACTAAGTGTGGTCGTGGTGATTGTGGTGAGGCGGGGGTTGCTGGAATCGGCAATCTTACAAAGCAGCCATATTTAGATAATGACAACTCCTAAAATAAACCTTCACTGACCCTCAGTGCTTACGAAATGGTGAAGGCTAAGGGAGTCAATTCCGATAATAGATCGAGATGAAAGACAACTGGGAATCAACTGATGAATGGAGACGTGAAACTCGGAGTATGCATTTTGATGTTTGGCCTCAGGTCTCGAGTATATATATATATATATATATATATATATATATACACAAACACACACACATGTGTGTGTATATATACATGTGTGCGTGCGTCTGTATAAAATATACGTAGGTGTATAAATATACATACATATAGATATATATATATGCACACACACACATGCACACACACACATATATACATATGTATAAATATTTATACATGAATATAAAAATGAATATATGTATTTGTATTTATGCATATACAAAACATATACATAGAAACATATATACATATATACATATATACATACATATATACGTATGCATATATATTTGTGTGTGTGTGTAGATATATATATATATAGATAGATAGATGTATGTGTGTATGTATATATATATATATATATATATATATATATATATATATACATATATATATATACATATATATATATATGTATGCATATATGTATATATATACATATATATATGTGTGTGTTTGTGTGTGTGTGTGTGTATACGGAGCGCGATACGATGTTTTATCATTTACAGTTACCACCCATACAACAACATGATCCTGGACAAGGCGCTTTTATCAAATTATCTTGTCATGTTTGTAAAGGGCGTGGTAACATTCTCGATGCGATGTCTTCAATGTCCTCACAGAACACCAACCCTTGTGCTTGCTCGCGCTCGCACACACACACTCATGCGCATAGACACAACCACATCAAACATATCCACACACTTATAGACAGACAAACACACACACACACTGTTTGTTTGAATTAAGTTTTACAGTAATAGTTGAAATTTTGTTTAAATTGATAACAGTTTCACGTAAAGGGCGTTTCGTAGTCTGAAAGCTTATAATACTAAATCTATAGGACTGCTTCCTGGGGTTTCGTGGCGTAACTCAATGTTTTGAGTTCAAATCGTGCAGGTTTTAATCTTAATTGTCTTACTTGTTTCAGTCACTGGAATGTGGCCATAGTGGGGCGCTGTCCCGAAGTGTTTAGTCAAATGAAACAATCCCAGTACTTTTTGCTCAAGTTTGATATACACTTCATCCTTCCCCCTTTTCTAAACTGCTAAGTTATAGGAACGTAAACAAACCAACACTGATTGCCAAATGGTATTTGGGAAAACACAAACACAAAGACATACACATATCTTTCTTACATCTAAAATGATATCTCTCTTAGAATTTTCTCCACTTAAGATCCACTTTTTTACAAATGTCTTTGGCTTTTTTTCTGGAACACGATTTGATCTCAGGCCCCTTCGTATTGTAAGCCAGTCAGTCAATCAATCAGCTCTGCATCTTTCAATCAGTTAATTAATAATTTGCTCTCACTATGTGTGTATACAGACATACACATATACTATGGCATCTATGTATGTGTATGCACCCATGTAATAGTTAAGTTTATAAAGCTAGAAACTTTTAGTGGTGTGTTTGGGTAAACTGACCGTTCATCACCATTAATCTCTAATTCAACGAGTGGTCAAGCTAAGGAATTATTTATGACCCCTAACATCTCATCGAAGCCAACATCCTGTTCTCAGCTCTATATTATTTTATCTCTTATTTTATTTTATGTTTTTATTTCTTTTGTTACTTTATTCCAATTTTGCTAAATCTTATTTATTTATGTGTGTGTCTAACTTCATTATTCTTACTTTTACTTTTATTACTTTTGTTTTTACTTCTATTACTTTTATTTTATTTTTTACTTTTATTTTATTTTTTACCTTTTGTCTTTTCTTTCTATCTTATGACACGCTAGTTAAATATGAACTCAGTTCAATCTATGCTGAATAGTGGTACAGTATGGGAAGATTTTTGAAACCCAATGAACCTTTATATAAATATACCTTTTCAAAGGGCTGTGATAAACCTATTATAATGGGTAATACTACATGTACTTTTTCTTTCGTGATGTAATCCTTGGACTAATAATATTTGCGGCTGAAGAGAGCTTTACACCATATTTTATATCAATAATATACCTATGCTGATGTAATAACATATTGTTTATAAAGCTTGAAACACGTGTACCGCGATATCCTTTGTGTTTTGTTTTTAATTTATGTTTGATATATATATGTCTATATCTGTAAATATGTATGTGTGTGGCAGGCTTCCACGCTGTTTCCGCCTACCAAAAGGCTTTGGTCGACAGGGAGCTATAGTAAAAGATACTTATCAAGGAAGCGCACTGTAGGACTAAATCTGAAGCCACGTGCTTTCAAAGCGAGGAATTTAACCAGACAACCACCATGTCTGCTAATAAGATACTTTGATTAAACCTGTCGGTCTTCATCTCAGTTTCACATCTGTTGGGGGAGAGATGTTTACGATTAAGTCAAGGTTAAATACTGCACACACACACACACACACACACACACACACACATATGTATGTAGGTATGTAAGCATGTATGTATGTATGTATGTCATTATTCAGTTTATTTCAAGATTTCATGCCATTAGAGAAACAACCGGTTTCTAACCAAGATCCAAGGCTCCTTCATTGGAATTTGAATATCAACAACAGGATATTTTTGATTGTATGTATGTATGTCTGTCTGTCTGTCTGTATGTATGTATGTGCAGATTTGTGTGTTTTATGTATATATATATATATATATATATATATAGTATGTTTTATGTATGTATGTATATATATATATATATAGTATGTTTTATGTATATATATATATATATATATATATATA
>NC_068983.1:41932371-41933012 GCF_001194135.2 Octopus bimaculoides | reverse complement strand
TGGCGTTTCGAAGAGTTAGAGCAGGACGCATCGTTAAAATGGCTCTTCCCACAGACCACAACTTAAATTTGTACCATGGAGGAATGTAGTGGCGAACAGAAAACAAGACAGGAAAACAAAACAGTAAAATAAACAGAAAAGGCTATACGGCCAGACGTGAGAAATTGTGTATATTGAACGCTGTGAAGCAACGAACTGGAAGGGAGGCTGTTCGTGTGCATGCTTGGCGATAGCCAAGGAAGAAAGGAAGTAGGGCTGGACACATGTGACCAGCGAGGGGTAAGGAGAAAGATTGCTAGAGGGAGAAAAAAAGGGGAGGAAGTAGAAAATAGGTGAGCAACGAGAGACAGGGAGGAAGAGAGAGATATAGTAGTAACAGAAGGAAGAACGAGAGGGGGAAAGATACAAAGATAGAAAGATAGATAGAGTCTCGTCAGAAAATATAAAGTTCAAAACTTACTTGCAGGGATGACGCGTGCGTTCGACCATGTAATACAAATAATAAATGAGTATATGCATATTTACGTACATGTATGTACATACCTACATCTACCTGTATATATAGATGCATATCTGGGTACAGGACGTTGCAAACAAAACAGACAAAATGAGATGCATGTGTGTGTAAATATGTATGTGTG
>NC_068983.1:41930429-41932136 GCF_001194135.2 Octopus bimaculoides | reverse complement strand
ATATATATATATATATATATATATATATATATATACACACACATACACTCGCGCACGCGTCTGTGCGCGCGCGTGAGTGTATGTGTGTGTGTATGTGTGTATACATATATGAAGTTTAAGGCACGAAACAACACAATAGACTGACAATATCACTTTCATTGAGTTAATGGACAAAAGGAAGTTTGTGTTCCTTCTCCAAATGTCATAACTGGTTGGGTTGTCGTTCCTGTTCGTCTTTAACAAGAACAACAACAATAGCAACAACAACAACAACAAGATCGACGACGGTGACGACGACAAGGACGACGATGACCATCAGATTGGAGGGAGAGATGCTTATTTTCGTTGAATGTTATCAGAAGCTTTGATTATAAGTAATTACTTCCTTTCAGAAAGACAAGGACACTCAGAGAAGTTATCAGCCGTTTAACTATTTCAAGATATGTGTTTTGTAGCTATGCCTGTGTATATTTACATACATATTACTGTAGTAGTTGTTGTTGTTGTTGTTGTTGTTGTTCTTCTTCTTCTTCTTCTTCTTCTTCTTCTTCTTCTTCTTCTTCTTCTTCTTCTTCTTCTACTACTACTACTTCTTCTTCTTCTACTATTTCTTGTTCTATTTCTTTTTCTATTCTTCTTCTTTTTCTTCTTCTTTTTCTTTTTTTTTCTTCTTCTCCTTCTTCTTCTTCTTCTTCTCCTCCTCCTCCTCCTCCTACTACTACTACTACTACTACTACTACTTTTTTCTACTACTTCTTGTTCTACTTCTTTTTCTTCTACTTCTTTTTCTACTTTTCTTCTTCTACTTCTTCGTCTTCTTCTTCTTCTTCTTCTTATTATTATTATTATTATTATTATAATTATTATTATTATTATTATTAATCAGTAGTCTTATTTTTATCGCGTGCTTTCTCTCCACTGCCGAGCGCAGCTCTGTGTGCCTTGTGTATGTGCTGTGATTTGTTGTGATGCTCTTATTTTTACTGTATTGAAAGTGTTTATACTTTATTAAAAGTGTATTATGCTGTAAAACCTTTTGTATCGTCTTGTGTTGTATTTTGTGTTGTTGCATGTCATTTTATGTTTGTCTATAATTTATGCATATCCCTATCTACCTTTTATGGCATATCACTTTTATCCGAAAATATAACTTACAATTTGAGTTCTTAAATAGCCATGGGTACTTGCTAAATTTGATTTTGGAAATAAGGTGGAATAAATCAGTCTGGAAAGGGACAAGGTCTTTGACACGTGGGGGAAATTTCCGTGATTTAATATCGAAGTCTTCAGTGGCTGGTAGATCCTTCAGCGTAAGGGTTTACCAAAATCCTTTGGTTTCTCTGTGAGCATCCTCATGTAAACATCGTTAAGAGTGATGTAGGGATGTTGTTGGCAGCAGAAATGTTGGCAGTAGGAATGTTGTTGGCAGTGTAATCCATACGAAAAAGATTCATCGTGGCGCAGAATACTTGTATTTTAACTGATCTATTGCTACATTACTTGCTGAAAATCACACCCCATTGTATTTATATAAAATTAACAGCATGCGTATATTAATGACCGACGTTGGGCTCCTCATTTGCATAGTCACCGAACCTGGAGCTTAACTATAGTCTGTCCATAGCACTTACTCAGCATTACCTGACACCTTTGGGTCTTCTTGACAGCAATACCTCTCATAACCTATATATATATATATATATATAT
>NC_068983.1:41928880-41930334 GCF_001194135.2 Octopus bimaculoides | reverse complement strand
GCTTGAATCTTGCTTGCTTCCTTGCTTGTTTGCTGGCAATCTTACCCAGCCAAACTGGCGCATAATGGGAAAATACTATGAATTAAGTATCCCTTGAAATGTGAATACGAACGGAATAATACAAATTTCGCGTAAATCGGACAAGTGTTTGTTGAGATATTAGGGGTTTTGGGAGTATAAATACCCAAAACGGTGCATAATGGGAAAATATTCCGAAAATAACTTGACCCTGAAAGGGCCGGCCTTGTCACACTCTGTGTCATGCTGAATCTCCCTGAGAACTGCGTTGGGGTACACGTGTCCGTGGAGTGCTCAGTCACTTGCGCGTTAATTTCACGAGCAGGCTGTTCCGTTGATCGCATCAGCTGGGACCCTCGTCGTCGTAACCGACGGAGTGCACCGACCTGCATGTATGTATGTAGAGCAGGTGTAGCTGTATAGTAAGTAGCTTGCTCCCGCTGCGCAGCACCTTGGTCAAGTATCTTCTACATGAGTTCCGGGTCGACCAAAGCCTTGTGAGTAGATTTGGTAGAAGGAAACTGAAAGAAGCCGATCGGATATGTGCTTGTGTGTGTTTGTATACATATGTAAGTATATGTTTGTGTATATGCGTGTGTATGTGTGCGTGTGTGTATGTGTGTGTGTGCACGTGCGTGAATATGAGTGTGCGTTTCTTTGTGTTTGTGTTTGTCCTCCACTACCGCTTGAGAACCTGTGTTGATCTGATTTCGTCCCACAGCCAATTGAGTAAAACTAATAAAGCATAGGAATCTAGACCATCCTTTAACTCTTATCACAACCGGATTTGTGTTTATCTAGTGGATGAGTATGCGATAAGCGTGGATCATCGGGTAGGTGCTTATACCTTACCTCTTCCTATTTGAATGATTAGACGCAGATGTTGCTGTGAGAAAGAGAAAATTAAGAGAAGTGATTTACAGAGAACTGAACATGTATCGCACACTCAGCTCGCTCGATACGATACTGTATATGAATGTATATAAATGATATGCAACTAACAACAAATGTTGATACATACATGGCAGTTAGATAACAAGCTTGCTTCCCAACCACATGGTTCTGGGTTCAGTCCCCACTGCGTGACACCTTGGGTAAGTGGTTTTTGCTGTAGCCTCGAGTCGACTAAAGACTTATCAGTGGATTTGGTAGATGGAACCTGAAAAATCATCGTGTATGTATGCATGTATGTATATATGTATGTATGTATGTATGTATGTATGTATGTATGTATGTGTGTATGTATGTATGCATGTATGCATGTATGCATGTATGTATGTATGTATGTATGTATGTATATGTGCGGATCTGTGTGGATTGCTTTATGTATGTATTCCCATGCATATAGTTGCATATCTAGATATGCTCATATATATTTAAATGATAAACTTCTGGAATCCACTTCATACCTGCAAGATCCACTACACACACACACA
>NC_068983.1:41927278-41928696 GCF_001194135.2 Octopus bimaculoides | reverse complement strand
ATACACACACACTTTATTAAAAAGCAGCAAAAATATCACAAGACTTGTTCCCGTCCGACGAACGGGAACGAGAAACTCTGAGTAGCAGTTTTTGTGATATTTTTGCTGCTTTTTAATAAAGCATATTACCCTACCTCTGGTATTCGAGTACTATTTTTTCGCCTTGTTCTGCATTTATGTGATTACTCTGGTAAATATATATATATATGCACTCACAAGGCTTTGGTTGGCCCTAGGCTGTTGAAAAAGCCATTTACCTCAGGTGTCACGTAGAGGGACTGAACCCGGAGTCATGTAGTTGGGAAGCAAACTTCCTACCACACAGCAACACCTAAACGAATGGACAAGGCTTAACGAGCAATTTGGTTGGTTTCTTTCTTTTCCTAAGCAAATTCCATTCGGTATACACAGCTATTAGTCATACCCAATACGTTCGCTTCTTTGACTTGAGTTTCATGCGACCGCAATGAAAGCCAGTTCACTAACTAATCAGCAGCATTCGTAAATCAATAGGAACAGTTCCTTTAATACACAAAGCCACTTGAAAGAGAGAGAGACCCTGGCCGGAAGTTAACGATCAAGAAAGATGATTAAAATTACTGCTTTAAGTTCGTCTTCAAAGTCTTCTCTGTATCTGGCAAACGTTGTGAGAGGAAAATTGCCCCCAGCCATAAATTTAACTTTGTTGCATCGCATATCAATAGTTTTGTCTCATCGATTATGTTGCTGGTAACATTTAGGCGAGCATAGACGTTATATAATCGCATAAGAGACTCAGAAACATGCTGGGTTGCCATATAATACTGGCTTGGTGCATAATTATTGCGGCTTTTTTTCATCACGTGGAAGTCATGCTAACAACTAACTACGAGACTTTGGGTTCAATCATCCTCTACTCTTCAGCTACCTTACAATGGACCTAATGAACTTTGAACACAACTAAAATGTAAGACTTTCGAATCATTGAACATTTCTCTTTTCCGATTTCTCCCTCTATCTCTCCCTCTATTCTCCTCTTTTTCTATCTCTGCCTTCTTGGTTCTGATGACGTCTACCATTTGCAATGAGGTAAATACATATTTACTTCAACTATGGCACACCGAAACAGCTGTAAACTCACTCTTACCCTCACCTTACTTAACTAATTAAATAATGGCTTTTTAGCACCACAGACAAACTTCTATTTTTTTGTTTTTTCCTCCATTTTCTTATCGTCTATGTATACATTAAACTACGGTTTACTTCTTAAATTACCTGCTGCCGTATACCTTGTACCAAGAACCATACTTACTGAGGTATTTACTGGGAGTGCTTCTGGATACTTCTATCCCTTAGAGGGCTTCACACTTCTAACTTATACCTTATATATATACATACATACATACACACACACACACACACACACACACACACACACA
>NC_068983.1:41923506-41926484 GCF_001194135.2 Octopus bimaculoides | reverse complement strand
ATATATATATATATACAGTGCCCTCCCATCTAACTAAGCATGTACTGATAACCGCCCTTAAAAGCCAGCAGACTATTTCCTTATTAGACTTTTCATTATATCTCGAACTATCCTCAACAGACAACAGATGTAGACGTTAGACAAGAAGAAACGATAATTTTGTTAAATACACAACGTATACCTAAGAACATATGCATATCTACACACACACACACATATACACACATACATATATACATACATAAATCTACGGCTAACAACAGGTAATCGAAACTGTGCCAGTGCTTTACTCATCTATTTATACATTTTGCATAATTTCTCCATTATATATATATATATATACCTAGAAGAAATTTGTAATCAATTTCTTTGATGGACAAATTCTGGTAAGAGAAAGTAGAAGAAACCAATCTATATATGTTTTCTATTTTGGAATGGAGACGTTCCCAGAACAGAAGGAATATATTGAAAATTACGTAAAAATAGATGCAGCTGTTTTTTTTTCAAAAAGGAAAAAAAAACATGAACATCGCAGACGTTGTGAGGCTGTTTTTGAAATGAATTTTTCAAATAATGATTGCACATTTTGGCGGAAAGCCAGCAATGTTGAGGGGAGGGGCTAAGTCTATTATATTGACTCCAGTTCTTGATTGGTACTTTTATCAACCCCGAAAGAATAAAAAGTAAAGTTGACCTCGGCGCGATTTGAACTCAGAATGTAAAGGGTCATTTCAGGTTTAGCTCTATTGCTGACCTAATAATTTAATTATGTTCATCAAGTGTGTTAACTTGTCGTCTTACATGTTTTGCTTTGCTGACTGTCGTCTTATTGTATTAGTGCTTCTGCCTGGCACTCCGTCGGCTACGACGATGAATGTTGCAGTTGACAGCTCAATCGAACAGTGCTCCACAGACACGCGTGTCCTTAACGTAGGTCTCAGGAAGATTCAGCGTGACAAAGAACATGACAAGGCTGGTCCAGTGAATTTCAGGTACAACTCATTTTGGACTGGTGCAACAAGAAATAAAATGTCTGGATCTTTTCTTTTTGGCCGGCACATAGAAAAAATATGTCATTTAAAACATCATTTACTTTTGGCGTTTTTAGGAAAATTCTTCATTTTCGAAGTTATTTCGTGTTAAAGTTGTCGTATTTCAGTAATTTCAACCAATCAATGACGTCTATTCAGGTGAAAACAATTACTGCTGTGGTTTGTCAACAAGACGTTCAACTGTTAAGTATAACCAGTTTGGAGCTACAGAGCAAATGTAAGGAAAGTAAGGATAAAGACAATTTCATATTAAAGTTCCTACGCGCTTTTCACCATTATAGCTGTCTGGAGCTCTGAAATAGAAGTTCAATACAATAAAGTGCTTCCTGAGGATCTGTCGCGACAGCATTCATTTGTATCTGGAACTTCTATCGCAGGGCTCCAAACAACCATAATGGTGAAACGCGCGTAGGAACTTTAATATAAACTTGCTCATATTCTTATTTTCCCTATATATACACACATACATTTTACCCCTATGAGAAGTCTACTGAGTAGAATATGATTCACTTAGTAGATCTAACAAGGCCGAAACATGCTCGTTGCTGTCTCCAATTAGCGTTAATGACAAGACTATCTAATCCCGTCAACACAAGAAGAAACATTCATTTGGCTAAACTTACTGGATCTATCTCCCTTGTTTGGTGATTTTATATTCTCAACAATTCTAGAGGAAGTTTTTGTTAACTAATTGCTCACCATGTTACATATGGGACGGCCTATAGTGTTTGTATTTAGCATGTAGAAGGCTGCCGTGAGGTGTTTTCGTTCAACCTGAACTATCGCATTATTGGTGTCGAAAGAGTTCAAACTCCGCCGAGGTCGACTTTGTCTTTCATCCTTTCGGGGTCGATAAATTAAGTACCAGTAGAGTACTGGGGTCGATATAATCGACTTAACCCCCGCCCCCAAAATTTCAGGCCTTGTACCTATAATGGAAAGGATTATTAATGTCGAAGGAAAGACGGTGAGCTGGCAAAATCGTTAGCACGCCGGGTGAAATGTTTACCCGACATTTCGTCAGTCTTTACGTTCTGAGTTCAAATTCTGCCGAGGACGACTTTGCCTTTCATCCTTTCGGGGTCGATAAATTAAGTACCAGTTACGCACTGGGGGCGATGTAATCGACTTAATTCCTTTGTCTGTCCTTGTTTGTCCCCACTATGTTTAGCCCCTTGTGGGCAATAAAGAAATAAGAAACGTCAGCACGTCGAGATGGCAGAAACGGCTAGCACGCCGGGCGAAATGCTTAGCGGTATTTCGTCTGCCACTGCGTTCTGAGTTCAAATTCCGCCGAGGTCGACTTTGCCTTTCATCCTTTCGGGGTCGATAAATTAAGTACCAGTTACGCACTGGAGTCGATATAATCGACTTAATCCGTTTGTCTGTCCTTGTTTGTCTCCTCTGTGTGTAGCCCCTTGTGGGCAGTAAAGAAATAGGTATTTCGTCTGTCTTTACGTTCTGAGTTCAAATTCCGTCGAGGTCGACTTTGCCTTTCATCCTTTCGAGGTCGATGAAATGAGTACCAGTTGAGCACTGGGGGTCGATCTAATCAATTAGCCCCCTCCCAGGATTATTAGTGTTGAAGGAGCGCTGGAGAGAATCGTTGGCAGTATATGCGCCGGATCTGAGTTCAAATCTCGACGAGGTTAACTTTGAATGTTATTCTTTTATTCTTTTACTTGTCTCAGTCTTCAGGCTACGGTCATGCTGGAGTACTGCCTTGAAAAATTGTAATCGAATAAATCGGATCCAGAACTTAAAAGTCTGATACTTATTCTCTTTGTGTTTTTCACCGAACCGCTAAGTTATTGGGGTGTAAACTCACCAACACCGGTTGTCAAGCGGTGATGGTGGTGGTGGACAAAGACAGACACAAAGACACACGTGCGCGTACGCACGCACATACACACACACATACATACA
>NC_068983.1:41922406-41923207 GCF_001194135.2 Octopus bimaculoides | reverse complement strand
AGAAGAAGAAGAAGAAGAAGAAGAAGAAGAAGAAGAAGAAGAAGAAGAAGAAGAAGAAGAAGAAGAAGAAGAAGAAGAAGAACAACAACAACAACAACAACAACAACAACAACAACATGCTTTGAAGAAGAAGAAGAAAAAGAAGAGGAAGAAGATATGACTCATCATCAGGCGACGAGTCGCACTACTGAAAATATATTCAAGGTAATTTTTTGTTAGGTGTACCATTCAGAAAGTCTCGCGGGACGCAGTTTTCCCATCACTGGTTTGGTGTTTGAAGCGTTGCAAACAGAGAACCGACGAACGCTGCTGTCCCCTCTTGGCGGAGTAGAGTGTCAAAATGAAAGCGAGTTTATTGCTCACAGTTGAGGCAGACACGCAAGACGGAACCTCTATGTAGACGCTCTGCCTGCTAGAAATAGCAGCCAACTCAGTGAGTTAATATGCGGTTAGAGAACACTTTGATTTATCGGTATGCTTATCGGCTGGAGATGACATGGGGCTAAACAAAAACGACGACAACAACCACAACAACAACAATAGCTACATATACTTGTAAGTAACCAGTACAATACTTTGACTGCAGCACACTTAAAAGATCTGAACATATGCATTCGTAATCATACACAGACGCAGGCACGAGCGCGCGCGCACGCACACACACATACATATCCATAATACATGCACATACACATACATATATGCATACGCATGTATATGAATATGTATATGTCATATAAGTTATATATACATACATATACATATATGTATAGGTATGTATATGTATATATATATATATAT
>NC_068983.1:41913770-41919807 GCF_001194135.2 Octopus bimaculoides | reverse complement strand
CAGCCTCTCTGTATCTCTCTTTCTCTCCAAACACCCATCGCTGTAAAAATAACAACAACAAAAATAACAATAAAACCCTTGATTAGTGCGTTCGTATGTCACAGTTGTAGAAGCAACAACAACAGTAGTATTAGTAGCAGCAGCAGCAGTGCTGTCGTCACTGTTGTTGGCTTTAACGAACACACAAGCACTCGAACAGGTGCGACAATGGCTCGGACTACTACTTCGGCAACTTAAAAAAAAAAAAAACCCTGTTCAGGCTTTCTACGGATTACAACTAGGTTGGTTTTAGGCTCTTTTTTTTACCTTCTTTTTTGGTCTGATTTCATTGTTGTTCTTTTAATTGATTAAGAAATGCAACGAAATTATGGATTAATTATGCACCTGGTATGGTTATTATTATTTCATGCTGTCTTTTTATGTAAGCCCTTGTGGCTAATGAAAGAATTAATTATTATTTTTATTCGTTACAACCTTGAAAACCCTGCCAACAGATGTATTTAACATAACAAACGGACAAAATCTAACGATAAGCTTGCAAATCTGATTACTTATATTTTAAGAAAAACGGACTGCTTCATTGGAATAGCTTGTCTGTTTCTCTGTGTGTGTGTGTGTGCATTTATATATATATATATATATATATATATATATATGCGCCTTCACATATGTGTGTGTGTGTGAATGTTTTTGTATGAAATCTGTGTGGTTTACACAGCTGAATGAGACCGTTTTGAAGAAATTATGTTTCAGAAATCATAACTGAAGCTTCTCTTTTTGGTGTTGGTTAATCGTTACATTTTGTGGTAAGATTAGAGCAGAATGGGATCCGGAAATCTTATCTGGATTTACTACTGTTAAGACGGAAAATATACAAGTAAAGTGTGTGGAATCAGTAAAGTGGTGTTTGTAAGGAGAGCTGTGAGTGTTGAGGTAAAAATTCTCTGTTATACTTAATATATATATACATATATTTATTCTTTCTCTGTCCTGCAGGAGAAAATTGTTTAGCCGACCATTCAACAAGCCATGTGTGTGTGTCTCCATGTTGTATAAAACTGTTACCAACTCAAGCAATCGTTGAGACTGAAATATCGTATTTAAGATATAAAATGAAAAAACGAAAACGAATAACCATGGATCTATAATTTGTTAGAATAACGAGGAAATATCAAAAGTGTGAGGAATAAAAACTATAAAAAAAAAGACAAACAAATAACATTCAGTGAAATTATTTTCCGATTTCTAAAGCCAAAGTGGTTTGTGTAGCAACAAATCTATGAATAGTAAGATACAGCGGTCGCCTTCCACTTTCTGTTTTTTATCAAATTCCTGGATTAATTTTAATATTGTTATCGCTATTATTTCTACTGTTCTTCGACAGACACCTTTTCCCTTTTATTGATCAACTGGATATGGGGGGAAAACCCCTAAATGAATCAATCTTTTATAATGTTACCTTCTATTAACTCTGCCCTAGACTCTTGTTACACACACAACACGTTCGGCTGCCTTGGCAGATTTACACCAGCAATATTCTCTTTAAAGTCTCCGCAATGAATATTTATGACAAATTTGAAAGTAAATTAACAGCGACTGGAATGTTTATTCAATATTTTTAGAAAAATGGAAACCTAAATTATATCTTCCGATGATTTCCAAAAGAAAACTTGTTCTTAGTCGTTTTTAAAACTGATCTTCCTTAGAATCTGAAAACGTTTTTTCAAGAAAAACCTAGCTTTTGGAATGGAAGAAAAAATAATAGAAGAATAATTCGGATTACCTAATCTTAGCAGTTGAACTTACATTGGGATATCTGCATATATTACTATTAATCCCAGGCTCGGATGTCGCTACATTGCAGCGCTACATTTTATATAACTCTAAGATAGACTGAGAATTCCTCCGAAATAATTGACTATATTCTAAAAAGATAGAATTTCTAGAATCCAGAGACCTTTTCTTTCTTTTACCGAGTGATACCTCAGTCTTCCTCGCTTCTACCTGACTTTTCCTTGGATCTTCTTACCAATCCTGAGATGGCAAGATGTTCTAGAAGATTACTTGTAATTAAACCTGGAGAATATGCTAAGTCGAGTGGTTTTTCTGATTGGAAGGAAAACAAAAAGAAAGATTCTCGAAAATATTCCTTTTATAAAGCAATTCAATTGTATTTAGTTTCTGAATGAAGCTTTAAGTATATAATACTGCAAACACGTTTACGGGTTTGGAGCTTCTGCAAAAAAAAAATGTTTTTATTCAAATTAACCCAAAGAAAATCCAAAAGAATTATTAATTATCGAAATTGAAATATTGCCAGTTGCCGGTATCGGCCAAATCAGTTAATTGATTAATTAAAAGGGGAAAACAACAACTGAGCTGATTGCAGTATTTCAGGAACCAACAATAACTGCTGCTATTAACTATCGGATTAAATAAGGCTTCTAAAAAATTGTAGAAATTATCTCAGGTTCTGTCTGAAATATTTAAAGAATTAATTTAATTTAAAACGGCCAGGAAAAAAAAAACAATGTATTAAACAACCCAAACATACCAAGAAAAGGAAGAATTATAATGTTCACTGGAATAATTATTTAAATTTCATTTTATTCGTTTTGGATTTGATAAAAAAAAAATCTTATACAAGAAGGTTAAAAATTGGTTCGCGTTTGAAATTAAGAATTGGTTTCGTATTTCTATTATTGGAAAATTTTATCGATATTGCTGTGATTTTTCTCTACCTCAGGAAATATTAACCAAAAATATCAACCACCAACAGACAGCCAGCAGTATTAAAGAAAAGAAACTTCGTGGAAACAGTTTTTTTTGTTTTGTTAAACAGGGTAAAAACCAAATCAAAACCATTTATTTATATTAATACTAACCAAATAATTATGGGAGGACATATATCGCTTCTTGATGGTCCCTCTGTTCAACTTGCTATGTTGGGATTAGACTCTGCAGGCAAGACTACTGTCTTGTATCGGCTTAAGTTCGACCAGTACACGAACCCAGTACCAACAATAGGGTTTAATTACGAAAAGATTCGTGTTAAAACTGGTAAAGCAAAAGGTGCTACTTTCTGCATCTGGGATGTGGGAGGTCGGGACAAAACCCGACCCTTATGGAAATCTTACACCCGTTCTGCTGACGGTATTGTGTTCGTAGTGGACAGCGTAAACCGAGAAAAACTAGAAGAGGCCCGGGTAGAGTTACTACGGTTACTACGTAGCCTGGAAGGCAACAGTCTACCCGTGTTGATTATAGCTAACAAACAGGACTTGCCGGCGTCGATGAGTCCGGAAGAGATAGAGAAATTTTTAACATTAAACGAAGCTTCCCCGGGTTTACTATGGCACGTTCAGCCAGCGTGTGCTGTGACCGGCGAGGGACTTATCGAAGCGATGGATGTTATGTTTGAAATGATAGAAAAAAAGAAAAAAATGAACAAACAAATTAAAAAGAAGAGGTGACCAGTGAAATAATTAATATTTCACTTCCCAATCACCAACCTATTTTTTTAAACAGTGGTTGAATCCATCTTATACGCTTGCGAAAACCCTCACAAGATCCATTCTCTGGAATCCTACTCATCTTTTTTGGTGAATGTATTGGAATAAGAAGCGGGGATGCGGTCCTAAGCCGGCGCTTAATTGTACATCTGGCCGAAATGATATTCTATAACTCGAGGTTATTCGGTATTTGACCGTTTTTTTTTTTTTTTTTTTTTTTCCTTTAAAAACACGGTCTGGTTTACTTTCGCTTCAAATTCTTTCCGTTCCATTCATTTTGTTTATTAAAAGACCCCTTACACTTACCGTTATTGCCCCATTCACACACACACGCACATAAACCTGACCTTATACTTGCCTAGTCACAAGAAATTGTATTTCCCTCCTACTTCTGATTGTCTTGGGTAATGGCTGTTTTTTTTTATTTTTGTTTGCTTGCGATTAAAAAAAAAATCCACAGGTTATTAATAATATTAACAAGTAAATAAACGTAATGCTTGTTGATAGACTTCTAACAGTGGTTACTATAATAGTTAACTTAAATGAACTACAGGAACTGTGTCAATATATCGGCTGACACAAACATATATATCGTTGCTACATAGTAGGAATAACGGTAGCTGTAGTTGTATCTGTGATAGCTGCATGTACCTTTTGTATTTAGAAAAGCCAGGTAGGCTTATTGTTATCTATGTTGTTATTATCAGTTTACGATGTGGAACTATTAAAAAAAACGTTTCAAGAAGTTAAACCACGTTTAGTTGCTTTAGTAGTATATCTGTTTGTCTATCTATCTGTCTAGCTCGCTAGCTAGCTTTATTCATCTATCTATCTATTTAGCCATTTCTCTCAGTATCTATTTACTTAGCTACATATCAGTGTTTGTATCTATCTACTTACCCATCTATCTGTGTGTCTATCTATCTACTTAGCCATCTATTTATTTCTACATTGTATTCGTCCCATCTTTGTTGAGCCCTGTGTGGCTAATAAAAGCAATGTATTTGTCTATCTATCTACTTAGCCATCTATCTGTCTATCTACTTAGCCATCTATCTATGTGTTTACTTAGCCATTTATCTGTGTGTCTACTTAACCAAATATCTGTGTCTACTTAGCTATCTATCTACTTAGCCACCTATCTGTGTCTATCTACTTAGCCACCTATCTGTGTCTATCTATTTAGCCACATATTTGTATCTATCTATTTAGCTACCTATTTGTGTCTATCTATCTATTTAGCTGCCCATCTGTGTCTATCTATTTAGCCACCTATGTGTGTCTATCTATTTAGCTACCTATTTGTGTATATCTATCTATTTAGCCATCTATCTGTCTATCTATTTAGCCATCTATCTGTGTGTCTATCTAGCTAACTAACAAGTGTTGCTATTCCTATAATTCATTGTTGGTGTGTAATACAGTGAAAGACAAAAATACAATGCTATACCAATAGCTGAGAGCAGTTCACTTCTAAGGTTGATGAGCAGCTGGCGGTATTTAAACAATCTTGTGTAATATACAGTCAGGAGAAAATGGTTCATTAGTGTAAATATTTGTGTGTGAGTGAATAGGCATTCTGGCATACACACTCTGATTGTGGCTTAGCTGGCCAAAACTTCAAAATCACTCTCAATTCCTTAACTATTCTTGTTAAGGAATAATGAATTTGTTCTCTACAAAAGTATAGAGTAACCCATCAGATTAATGTCATATTGTTTTTATTATAACTGAAAATAAAAAGAAACAGACACACACACACATATATATATGTGTATATATGATATATATATATATATATATATATATATATAATGCATATATCGTCATCATCAGATACACACATATATATATATATATAATGTGTGTGTATATACATGTATATATGCATAAATACATATGTAATATATATTACATATTTGTATACTTGTATGTATTACGCATATTTGTATATATACTTATGTACATGCATGTGCATACTTGTATATACATGCACATATATATATATAACTTGTCATGTAATTTATTTACTGCACCTACTTAACTACCTGCAGGTCTACCTATTAAATGACCAGCAATGTCGTTTGTCTTTGTGACACATTTTATAGGTATTCCAGGTAAAAAAAAAAGATAAATAACTAACTGAATCCTATTTAAATTAACTGGGTCACCAGGGATGTACCGGGCCAAATATGACCTTCAAATTCACAATCTTTCTGTGGGTTAAGATTTCTTTGCATGTTGTTAAGGTGTATGTTATTTTCCAAAGTATTTATTTGATTGCTGGTGGGGCCGGCTCCACCTTCAGGTAAAAATGTTGAGAGCCAGTAGTAGAAAAAAAAAATGTGTGTATATTTAATAGGAAGAATATTTTACATAATTTCATTTAAAAATTAAGTAGGTTTAATTCTAAATTCTTTTTAGAGTTTGTTACTAATATAGTTGTGATACTAAATATTCCACACTGTTTTTGAATCACCCCTACCATTTTTATATATATATATATATATATATATATATATATA
>NC_068983.1:41912340-41913760 GCF_001194135.2 Octopus bimaculoides | reverse complement strand
TATATATATATATTTATGTATATGCATGCACACACACACACATACTTGCACACCTAATTTAGTGTTAAATCTCGGTACAAAATTTTTCCCGTAATAATTTCAACTTTATCTATGTCACACCCCAGTGTTTTTCACTTACAATCAAGTTTATGATAGTACAACTTAAATATGATGCATGTGTATATGTATATATGTGTGTATGTGTGTGTGTGTATGTGTGTGTATGAATGTACAATACACATGCACAGATAAATACATCCATGTAGTTATGCGAACATATTTATGTTATGTGTGTTGCCCATGCATACACATATATACAGCATATCTAGATGAGGAATTGAAATTTATTTTGTTTTTATGTAATAAATATTAACATATTAGAATGTGTGTATGCATGTATATATATATATATATATATATATATATATATATATATTTACAAAACATAAACTCATATATTTATAAAATGTGTGTATTAGGTATTGTGCTTGTGTCCGAATACTTGATAATTCAAACCGACAAACAAATATTCTGTTGAATGATATGGCTTTTGGCAAACTTTCAATTTGTGTAGCAAAATTTCCTTTACACTTGTTTGCCTTATATAAAATCATATATATATAAACTTGGTGGTTTGGCAAAAGTGACCAATAGAATAATTATGTCTTTTAAAAAATAAGGTCTTGGGTGAATTTTTTTTACCAAACCCTTTGGTGTGGTACTCCAACATGGCTGCAATCCAATGACTGGAGCAAGTAAAAGACCCACGGAAAGCAGACGTTAAACGACAATGATGATATATGTATATATGTATGCAATAATTATTATGATAGTGAATATGGAGACTGGTACATCCTCAGAATGTGTTTCCTTTTATTTTACTAGTCAATTAATCAATGTAGTTAGCCATAACCTGGAACATAACTGAGAGCTACTACAGTATCCACCTGGACAATATACTCATCTAAACTTACACACACACACATATATATGTATGTATGTCATTTATATGCATTATATGTATATGCATACATAAATACATACATATATGTGCACATAAATATTCTCACACGTGGGTGTGAGCACATAATTGCCATAAATGTATGCACTTATGAAACCTTAACTTGGGTGTGGTTACCACAAATTGAAAACACTTCTCACACCTGAATATGGATCTCTTCTTCTTATCAGGGTGGGCTGCAACCTTTGCACCACCACAACCACTCTTATGTAAAAATAACGTTTATTCCCACGAAAATGATTTTGGGGGGAAAAAATTTTTATTCTTACTTTACTTTGCTTTTTAGATAATCTTTTGGTTATGTGTGTGTGTGCGCGTATATATATATATATATATATATATATCGGTACCTTGTTGTACCATTCTTATGAATTTATATATATATATATATATATATAT
>NC_068983.1:41904648-41911172 GCF_001194135.2 Octopus bimaculoides | reverse complement strand
ATATTTGAAGTAGTGTGCATGTGTGTGTGTGTGTATATAAGATGAGAAAGAGAGAGTGCGTGTATTTGTATGTATTTTATCTGCCCTCCAACTATTTCTATAAAGAATGAGTTATATTAAAATATGATCTGTTCTTTGCATTCATCTTAAACAAGCATGTATATATATATATATATATATATATCCACAGATGTGTCAGCCTCTTTCTCTCTGTATTATATATGTATACATACTAAACTGTAGAAATATATAGGAAACAAGTATCTAATAGGGATCACATCCTCTGGTTAAAGCTAAACCTGGAGCCCTCTTCTGTGCTTTTTTTTTTTAATCTGTTTTCATTTGCCCATTCTCCATCACAAAAAAAAAACAAAAGTTTCTCAATGCAAGATTCTAAAACTTATCCCTAACCCCCACATTGTAATTTAATCAATAAGTCTTAAGTTACATTAGTTTTTGCCTAAGATAGGTTGTAAGGGCAAACGATGAAGGCTGTGTAGGAAATAGCAGCTATTAGCTTATATTTCGTTTGCTAAAATCACACACACACATTTGTAATATTGCCCCCATAATATATCGAAGAAAGTCATTGATTTTGTTAATGGTTCTTCCCCACTTTTAAAGTCTGTCTTGTGAGAGTAGCTAAACCAAAGTAGTGACTGTGGTGCATCTGGACTAGATATATGCCTTACCAGGATTTAAATTTTTGTTTCTAGGTTCAAGTCCTACTGAGGTCAGCTTTTGATTTTTTTAACCTTCTGGGGTTTATTTAAACAAGACTTGTGATGTTTTTTGGTGTTAATTAAATATCCTCTCCTTTAAAAGTTCTTCTTGTGCTTGTGGAAGAATTAGGAGTAGATTCGTGAAAAAGAATCTGTGGTAGAATTAGGAATAGACTCAAGAAAAACCATAATTTCATTTGCTTATGATTGTTGCCACTTGCACCTGATGCACAAGTAATAGTGCACTGGTGCATTTATTTCTCTTGTTTGACACTAGGTGTCGTTAGTTGTGTTGGTGGTGCTTCTGCTGCTGGCCAGTTTTGTGGTTTGGATAAAAAAATTGATCCAACAATTCTCAGTATTTTAATTTTCCTGTTTGAAATTTCAAATTTATAAAATTGAGAGAATTTTCATGAATTTAAATTATGACCAAAAGAAAAAAATTAAATAAAAATTCAAATCGAAAATCGTTTTTTAAAGTGAAATTACAATACAGATTTGAATTAAATTACAAGGAGAAAAATGATTAATTTAAAAACTGTAAATCCAAATTAAATTAACTTCTGATAAAAATTTTGATTTAATTTCAAAATACCAAATTCATATTTCCATTTTTCCAGTTCAAAGAAATATCAGTTTTTATAAAAAGTAAAAGAAAACACCTTCAGGGTATTTTTTTTTAATTGCCAATTCGCTTTTATGAAAATCACCATCTCAGTTGGTTTTTTTTTTTTTGTTTATAAATTTGAAATTTAAAATCTAAATTAAATAAAAATTAAATGAATTTTGCTTCCAATTGACTGTGTCAGATTTGAACCCAATTTTTTCTTCATATCAGCCATACCTTCATTTTCATCATCATCCTCAAAACAATTCTAGATTTAAGATGATTATCTGGTGGTTTCCTCTGAACAGTCTTTTGGGTCCAGTCTTCACTTGCATAGGGAGACAAACTGCGTGTCAGGTGAGGACCAAAGCAGACAAACTACCAAACTACTCCAAAGAGCACCATGTGTTCCCTGTCAGAAGTCTGCTCTATTCAGACACCCCATGCACCCCATAAAAGATAATAGCTATTTTCCATTATCCCCTGGTGTACAATTACTCTTAATTAGCTTTATTTAGTTTAATTATTGTAGTTGAAATTATAGACATGGGGGTTCTTGAAAACTTTCTCTCTATGCTCAGTTTTTGAGCATTTTTTTTTCTTTTGCTGACTTTTATTTTGTGTGTGTGTGTGTGTGTGTGTGTGTGTGTGTGTGTGTGTGTGTGCAACTTTATCAATTCCAAAGAACTAATTATACAGGTGGTGAGCTGGAAGAATCATTACCACACTGGATGAAATGCTTAGTAACATTTTGTCCATCTTTGCATTCAGTGTTCAAATTCTGCCAAGGTCAACTTAGCCTTTCATCCTTTTGAGGTCAATGAAATAAGTACCAGTTGAGCACTGGGGTCGAAGTACACAACTTACCTCCACCCCCAAAATTGCTGGCCTTGTGCCAAAATTTGAGACCCTTATTTTTACTATTATTGTCAAGGAAGCAAGCTGGCAGTATTGTTAGCCCATCAGAGAAGATGCTTAACAGTACTTCTTCCAGCTCCTTACACTCTGAGTTCAAATCCCACCAAAAGTTTAATTTTTTTTTTCTGTCCTTTCAGGGTCGTTAAAATAAGTAGCAATTGAGCACTGAGGATGATGTAATTTACTAACCCCTTCTCCACCCCTAAATTAACTGGCCTTGGGTCAAAATTTGAAACCATTATTCCTATTATTAAAACAAACAAAAAAACATTTGGGTAGTGATACTAGACCATATGGTAGATTTGTAAACTTTTATCTAATGTAGTTTGGTAACTCCTTATAAAATTTAGGTACCGGTGGTATGCTTGGGCTGTAGAACATTCACTTCCGTGTACACCCAAACAATATGGGTTTGGTCTAAAATTTGCATGTTAATGTCCAAAAGAAGAAACTGTACACAACTGTGAAATCTGAGAAGAAATAATAAAATGACTCTTATGGAAAATAGCTTGCTACTAAGTAGCTTATATAAATGTATGTATATACAGATAGATAGATTGATAGATAGATAAATAGACATATAGACAGATCTCTGCTCACTATATCTATCTATCTCTTAGGATTATTTTCAAAGCTGATTGTTAGATTTTGAACAGGAAGTTGCATGTTGAAATATTTTCCAGTCTGAAATATATTTAAAAAATTTTAGATTTTTCTAGAAAACTGCTCATGTATTCATTTCTGTTGGTACAGAATAATTTTCTCATCAACTAAAAGCAGAAAAGATTTTATACATACATATATCTTATATATATATATGAAATATTCAAGATCACTATCCCTAAACAACATTTTTCTTGTTGAAACAATCACATTCCTTGGGTTCCCCTCCCCTCAACACAAACACGCACACTATATCATTATATATATATATATATACATAATATACAAATAATATATTATTGTAATTATATGTAATATATATAATGTTACACTCATTGTATATAACAATATATATTTTATATTATTATATAATCTTGGATATTAATGTAAATAAACTAAATGTTCATAACTTTGTTGGTATGCTTACATATTTATACACACGAGTGAGTGTTATATATTTATCAAACAGAACAGTGTATATATATATATATGTGTGTGTGTGTGTGTTATATATCTGATTACACAGACACTAGTATATTTATCCATCAAAAATGCATGATGAGGCTTGTATTATTTACACACACACACACACACACCTATATATATATATATATATACATATATATAACATATATGCATGCACACACATTTATATAATTATATGCACGCACACACATATATTATAAATTGTTACTATGCTTACATAATTATACATACATATATATATTTCAAATTCAACTGTATGATAATGCTTATGTGTGTATATGTTATATACACTCAGACACACTTTTATATATATAGATATACACAATAACACATATATATATATATATATATATACAAATATGGGTGTGTGTGTGTATTGATGTAATATATATATACACAGACACATACACACAAATATGCATACAGCATTAATGGCAGTATCATGTCTGTTTTGAATTCTGGTTGAAAAATTGCTGATCTTCATCAGCAGGAAACCTTTGGTATTTAGAATAGTAACAAAAATTTATTATAAAATATGTGTGTATATATATATATATATATATATATATATATATATGCATACACACGATAGCACACACTTGTGTAAATACTATTCATTCATTGTATATAGTATACATGTGTGTGTGTGTATATAAATTCACGCACATACACACTCACAAACAAGTGTGTAATAAAACAATTGTATAAATTGTCTCTTAACATCGTCCATTTTGATAATGTTGTCTTTCAAATGTTGAGTTCATTCACACATGTACACACACACAAGCAAATACAAAAATATAAACATACACACACATATATCTATAATGTATATGTGTACTTACATACGTACAGCTATCATCATCGTCATCATCATCATCATCATTGTATTAAAAACAACAAAAGATGCATGGAATAAAAAAGAAATGTCCTGTTTATTTATTTATTATTGTTTCCTCAATGTGTTGTTCTCATGTGCCACCCCTGAGCCGGGTGCCAACTCCTTATTGTCAGATACAACAGAGAAGGAAGAAATTAAGGGCTGGGCACAGATTTTTTTTTCCTTTCCTCTTTTTTTTTTTTTTTTTTTTTTTGTGTGTATTTAAAATTATTTTGGATGTGAAATTGCTTTGAGCACAAGACATAAGGTTTGGTAGAATCTGTTCTTAGAAGGAGTCCAGTTTCAATTCTCACTAGAAGCTTATTTCATTTCATCTATTCTGATGTCATAAGGTCATATCTTTTATTCTTTAACCCTTTTGATACCAACCCAGCTGAAATCGCCTCTAGCTCAAAAGTTCTGCATTAAAATCTTCCACCAAACCTTAGTCACAATTTATGTTCCTAACACTAGCTGAATGATAACTAAGTTATTTTGCTAAATTCTTTGTCATATTTAGAATTGATAGAAAGAAACACAGAGCATCTCAACAGAAATAATGGTAACAAAAGGGTTAAAATAGATAGAGAAACAATTCTAAACCCTTTTGACACCAACCTGACTGAAATCGCCTCTGGCTCTGTGATACAAATGACTTGTTTTCAAAAGTTCTGAATTAAAGTCTTCCGTCAAACCTTAGTCACAATTTATGTTCCTAACACTAGCTTAATGATAACGAAGTTATTTTACTAAATTCTTTGTTGTATTTAAAATTTATTGAAAGAAACATACATCATCTCAACAGTTAAACCTTTGGAAAAAACATGAAACTTGCAAATTCGTATTTCTTCTCTCTCTCTAATACAAATTTACCTCCACACCTTGTTAAAATATTTAAAACTAGCACTATTATTGTTAAGGCTTTCAGCTAGCAGAATTGTTAGCATGCCAGACAAAATGTTTAGTGGCATTTCATTCATCTTTGCATTCTGATTTCAAATTCCACCTAGGTTGACTTTGCCTTTCATCCTTTCAAGGTTCATAAGAAAAAGTACCATTTGATTACTAGAGGTTGATATAACCAACTAGCACACTCACTAGCCCCCTCCCCTCGAAATTTCAGGCTCTGTGCCTACAGCAGAAAGAATTATTCCTATTGAAGGGCGGAGACAACAGAATCTGAAGAATGACAAAATATCCTCAGTGTTTATTTCACTTTACTTTCTGAGTTCAAATCCTGCCATAGTCTCGTTTTACCTTTCATTCTTCCAGGGTCAATACAATGAAGTACCAGTTATATACTGGAGTCAACTTAATCAAATGTCTCCCGCAACTTTATTATTCTCCGTTTTTATTAGAACTCATACTCCTAACACTAGTTTTCATTCACACTAGATATAAAGATCCTAGTTATCTGCTTGTTCACTCTGCTAGAAAAAAAAAACCCACCAAATCTCTATTAAATCACAACCGGCCACCATAAAAATGGGGAGGATATATTCGTTAATGTAGTCCTAGATACACTATGCCTGAAAAATTAATTATAGGATGGCCACGACCAGAACATCTTGTATCATAGATCTGCTCGATTTGGGCTGACATGGGACTAACCATAACAGGAAGGTTTTATAAAATAACCACTTTTTATGACAATGTGTGGTTGATGAGGCATTTCTTTGGAAATGGCAGAAACTTCTTGTACATTTTTCCAAAAATAAAAAGAGTTCTTTCCATGTAGAAATATCGTTGTTTTAATGGCTGCTTTCTTTGGGCAGAGTTTATTGAGGCAAATTTTCTATGACCAGATATGGTTCCTGCCACCCAACCCTCGCTAATTTCCAAGCAAGATGATATTTTCTCTGTGACCAGACATGCCCTCACAGAATATTGGAAGTGAATGATACTGCTTGTATGACAGTGACATTTGTTTGCAATGTCAAGACAAGGAGACGCACACAAAATAGGATTCTTTAAGTTTCCATCTACCAAATCAACTCACAATATTCAAAAGGTTGGCCAGGTGCTCTAGCAGAAGACACTAGTCCAAAGTGCTACAGAGTAGAAGTGAAACTGATACCATATGATTGGAAAGCAAACTTCTTAACCACAAGGCCACACCTGCATGTCCTGGTTGTAAATTAAATTATTCTCTTCTTTCTCTCCTAAATTCTTAACCTTTCTCTGGTGCTCATTAAAAGACAATTTCTCCTCCAGTGAATTTTTTTTTTTTTTTTTTTTTTTTTTTTTT
>NC_068983.1:41900383-41904426 GCF_001194135.2 Octopus bimaculoides | reverse complement strand
CACCAAGGTTGACTCTGCCTTTCATCCTTTTGAGGTCAATGAATTAAGTACCAGTTGCGTACTTGGGTCGATCTAAAAATTTCAGGCATTGTGCCTAGAGTAGAAAAGATTATTGTTGCTAAGTTGGTGACCAAGTAGAACTGTTAGTGCACTGGACAAATGCTGAGTGTCATTGCTTAAGCACTTTATTTCTGAGTTCCAATCTTGCTGAGATCAACTTAGCCATACCTTTTTTTGAGGTCTATCATCATCATCATCATTGATTAACGTCCGTTTTCCATGCTGGCATGGGTTGGACTGTTTGACTGAGGTCTGGATAGCCAGCCTCTACAGCTGGATGCCCTTCCTAATATGCCAACCACTCTGAGAATGTAGTAGGTGCTTCTACGTTCCACAAGGGCCAGTCAGGCGGTACTGGCAACAGCCATTCTCAAATCATGTTTTTACATGCCACCTGCACAAGAGTAAGTCCAGCAGCGCTGGCAATGACCTCGCTTGAATGTTTTGTTCACATGCCACCGGCACAAGTGCCAGTAAGGCAACGCTGGTAACGGTCATGCTCAAATGGTGCTTTTTACATACCACCGGCACGGAAGCCAGACCGCTGCTCTGGTAGTGATCCCGCTCGGATGGTGCTGTTAACACTCCACTGGCACAGATGCCAGTCATCAAATTTGGTTTAGTTACAATTTCACTTGCCCCAACAGGTCTTCGCAAGCAGAGTTTAGTGTCCAATGTAGGAAGGTTGCTTCAGTTTCAGCTTAAAAGAAAAGCTTGAAAACATTTGATTCTCCCCTAAGCAGCTGGACTTGTAGAATTCTTCATCATCATCATCATCATTTAACATCCATTTTCCATGCTGGTATGGATTGGATGGTTAGCCAGAAGACTTGCCTTAAGCTCAGCTGTTTGCTTTGAGATGGTTCCTATGGCTGGATGCCATTTCTAACACCACCCACTCTACAGAATGTACTGGGTGCTTTTTATGTGGTACCAGCACCACAGAGATCACCAAATAACTCACAAGACCCTTCAATTAAATGGTGTTGCAGTATTGAGCGGAGTAGTTTTGTGCCAGCTGATGACAGAGGGACAGAAACCAGTGTCTTGCAGTAGAAGGGATACATGGGTACCCCAGATGGAAAAGGACAGGAGAGAGCCTGAGACAAGATGTGTCAGGGTATCACCAAGTTACAGGAAGGGATTTATAAGTGAAGTGGTACAAAGGGTAGGATAAGGTGAGAGGACAGGTAAGTTCACACAAGTGGGAAGGGAATGCAGTGAGTGGACATGGGTGGAAGGAAGGGGTCTTGGGGATGCTCTCCATTGGCCAGTTCTTGGTATGTATTTGCATTTGCACAGACCAGGAGGCAAATTTCCTTTCATGGAAGACTGACAGTTGCCCACGTCTGAAAATGTCCCTGTCCCCATTCTCACACCACTGATGTTTATCCAAGAGAAAGGTCAGTTCGGTGCCAGTGTTGTCACAGACATTGCTCTGAGGCTGGAAAAAATCCTGTAAAGAACACTTCTGCTAATCTATTCTCTCAATTGGTTCAGTGTTTATCAACATTTAAACAATACTAAGTTAATCTTGGTGGGATTTGATCCCTGAGTACAGGGATTGAAAAAATATCATAAGGTATTCTATCCAATACTCTAATGACTGCTAGTTTACTACTTAATTATTGCTAATTGACTTATTATTACTGTAGACGTAGATCAATACCTGCTGCTTTATATATGTATGTGTGTGTGTATGAATGCATATATCTATAAATGTGTATGTATCTATATTTGCATATGTGTGTGTGTATATCTATTCCTGTATTTCCTGTCACACTTTAATTTTTTAACAGCTCGCATAAAGCTAACCCTCTCTCCCTCTCTCTCAATACAAACCTCCTTAGCTGAGGAGACTCTTTACTCATTCAAGATGACTTCATCAGTACTGGTGCCATGAAAAAGCACCCAGTACACTCTGTAAAGTGGTGGATTTTTGGAAGGGCATCCAGCCATTGAAACCATTCCAAACCAGATATTGGAACAAAGTTATGTCCTTTGTATCAAAATTTCCAACCCATGCCAACATGGAAAGTAGGCATAAAATGATGAGGATGATGTGTGGGCGCGTGTGTGTATTGGGTTGTCGGCTTATTTCGTTCATTTTTTACCATATATTTTCATAAGTTTGCCAATGCCATGACAGTACAATCGAAGAATTCATTGAGTCGCATTTTCAGCCCCACTGTTGTTGTTAAACGAAACGCCTTGCAAACTGTTGGATTTCGATCGAAAAAAGTAATAATTTGGAAGTGCTGCATCAGAAGAATGCAGTGGGTGCGGTAGAACTTCGCAAACCAAGCTCTTGAATAGCATTTTTGGACAAATTCGAAACGTCCAGAGTGATGAAGACGCACGCCGTGTCGCCAGTCGGGTCGTTTCAGCTAGACTGCTTCGATGAGTCAATGCATTTGATGAATGTAAACCTCTGCATTGACTGTGGTTATTCTTCAAGCATTTCGTAGTTTATTAGCCCTTCCCAATCCCATCTAACGCAGATCATTGTCTTGCGTGAATGCAGCTCTGGCATGATGTGTTGCTTGCTGGTCGGGACTCATTTATTCTTTCATCTGCTTCATATGACGCAAAGGTACTGTTTTTCATCGTTGATGTCGATGCACTAAAGCAATCTGTTTGTGTCCACGAGTAGCCTGGTGTCGGGCGAGCAAACTGGCAACGAAAGAGGAGCAATGGAGTTTGACTCTTTCGTTCAGAGAGTGTGGACACTACCTATAAAATGAAGGTGACAGGTGACGGTATCATGAGCGCTTCCCATCTGCTGGTGCAGTTCCCTGGTGGATTGGCGTAGATCCTCAAGAAGAAGTTCGTTCAATTGATCCTCATTGGACTGAAACAGGTTGACCAGAATGCGAAGAGTCTGCGAGGTTGAATTTCCCCACCTTGAAGTATGGAAACTATTTCTGTATAGTTCCTTCGGTAATAGCGCCTTCTCTCCTCTGTATGCAACACAAATGTCTTGAGCGACTTTGGCAGTTTTGGAACCATGACTGAAAGCGAAGAGAAACAGCTGTCAAGAACGCTCATTTTGACACTCCATTTGTCGTATGTCTGGAAAAGCGGTAAAATTAATTCCAATTTCAAAAACGATAAACCAAGGCTGTGAAGAAAGAATAGAGCTACAAAGAATCATATGACACTGCCATAAAAATATTTTTCGTGTTGATTTAAATTACATTGGAAAGAAACGGACGAATTTATCTGACACTGTTGTATGTAAGTAAGAAAGCAAACTAGCAAAGGAATTTCTATATAGTGAAGAACAACGATAACCCCAACGTTATCTGTTCATCAATTCGTGTCCTTCTCTATTCCTAACTCAATAAGAACATTAACCCTTTTGAGTTCAATGCCTTGTTTGGTTTTTATCTTCTTCCACCCAGAAACAGTTATTCCACTAAAAACGTTCTTATTTAAACTGCTAACATAGAGTACAGTCGAAGTGCGAAGACAGTTTTAAGAAGGAGTTTCAAATAGATCCAACAACTGTAGCAAAACGTTTCAAGTGCGCTTTCCGATTTTGTTGGGCTCGCCAATATTCACGGTCTTCCAGAACGTTTCTTGTAGATGGCACGAACAGCTCCACCTATTTCAATCTTAACTCTAAATCGACGAGCCCCACAAAATAGGAAAGCGCACATGAAACGTATTGCTACAGTTCAAGAAAATACGTGCAGCAAGCAAGCTGTGAGATAGAAACTTCAAACTCAAGCATCCGACGCAATTCGGAGAACTGTTATCGGAAAGTTAGGGAAATATTCCAATCACGTTTCGTGGTTCGCTACCGCAACAGCTCCTTTATAGGATTCAGTGGCTAAAGACATCATCAGGAGGAACCACGTCCAGTTTTGACCCCTACTCTTCTACCGTTTTCGACGTGGCGCCTCCGCCCACCCGCTTCGGCGGCGGCGGAGGCGGCGGCGGCAGAGGCGACGGCGGCAGCGGAGGTGGTGGTGGTGGTG
>NC_068983.1:41898604-41900359 GCF_001194135.2 Octopus bimaculoides | reverse complement strand
GGCGGAGGCGGCGGAGGCGGCGGCGGCAGAGGCGACGGCGGCAGAGGCGGCAGAGGCGACGGCGGCAGCGGAGGTGGTGGTGGTGGTGGTGGTGGTGACGGGAACAGTAAAGATATTAATGCTGGGGGTTGAACTAGTTTACATTATTCTCCATTCTAATTATCCATCATATTGAGCTAAACAGATCAATATTGATCTCAGCCTCACTTTAAATACTGTCGAGTGAGCAATAAAAGCAGACATGTTGATGTACTCATACATTCCTGTATACTCTAAAAGACCTACTTGAAAACCTGCAAAATAAACCCGAAGACGCGGGAATCAGAAGATCTGAATAGAAACCAGTGCAGAAGCTCTTGCTACAAAGTCCTCACCGACCTTGAGGCAACCAGAATCTCCTGAAGGAGGAAAAGCTCAGTGTAGATCCATTGTTCATTCTAACCGCAGATAACCGAGATCATTAATGCAACGTCTGCAGCCAGAGCTGCAAATCCTTGGCAGGAGTGAATTCTCTCATCGAACTAAGACCACCGTGTGGCTGTGGACTGCTGATCCTGACGAAACGTCATTCATCGAAATGACAAGAGTCTAACGCAATATAATATAATACCACACACACACACGCACACACTTACAAACGCACACATAAACACACGCACGCACGCACACACACATGCACGTACTAACACACGCATACGCACACACACGCACGCACCCATACACACATACACGCGCATGCACACACACACACATACATATTCAGACAATAGGTGAATGCATTCTTCATCCAGGACTGGGTCCACTGCGCCAAGAGTGGTTACAAGAGATAAATACAATTGGGCTTGACATATATATACATACATATATACATACATACACATATATACATATGTACATATATACATACATATACATATATACACATATATGCATTTGTGCATATGTACATATCTTTTCCTATGGTCATTGATATTGTGTAATAACCAAAAGACTACAACCATGAATACAAGAGACCAAAATAGGATTTCTCTGAAGGGTTTTGGTGGGCAACGTTTCTCGATAGGGTGCATAGCTCGAAGATGAAGGAGTCTTTCCAGGTCGAACCGTTGTTTCTTCGCATTCAGAGGTCACAGTTCTAATACTGTGGACATGTGATTAGAATGGCACAGGGAAGAATTGGCAGACAGATTCTTTAAGCTGGGCCAACTGGCAGGAGACGTAAGGATAGAGCAAGAATGATATGGTTGGATAATATCCATGCTTTCAGTTGGTCACGCTTAGGAATCCAGCCAGAAAGTCAAATGACAGTTACTTCTGATAGGAACCTACGGAGGAGATACTTCAGGACTCTAGCCCCACGACTGTCCCAAGAACAGGGGACAGAGAAGATGAATGGATGGATATATATATATATATATATATACACATACATATATATATATAGGTGCAGGCGTGGCATAGGTGTGGCTGTGTGGAAAGAAGTTTGCTTCCCAACCACATGGTTCCGAGTTCAGTTCCATTGCATGTTACCTTGAGCAAAAAGTGTCTTCTACTCAAGCCTCGGGCCGACCATAGTGTTAAAGGATGATGATGATGGTGTTGATGTCGATGATGATGATGATGATGATGGTGGTCGTGGTGATATACATGCAGACATGCGTGCGAATAGACACACACACACACTTAACACAAGTGACCACATACAAGTGTATAGTTAAGATCTGTGCTTATCAACAACGTGGTTCTAGGTTGTGT
>NC_068983.1:41897662-41898083 GCF_001194135.2 Octopus bimaculoides | reverse complement strand
AAACAATATATGAGTATATGCATATATATGTACATGTATGTATATACGTTCATCTACATGTACATATAGATACATATCTGGGTACATGGCGTGGCAAAAGAACATGGACAAAATGATAAACAAGGTACAACAAACAAGCAGGCCACATAGGGAACATATCCTTCATCAGCTGTCACCATTAAAACACCGGCGTTTCGAAGAGTTAGGGCAGGGCGCATCGTTAAAGTGGCTCTTCCCACGAACACAAATTAATTCTTTTTCGTGGAGGATAGTGGCGGACGGAAAACAAGATATATATATATATATATGGGAGAATATACAAATAATAACAACAGACGAGGACAGGTGGTGTAAATAACAAAATGATATATTAGTATGACGCTCGGGAATACGGAAAGTCTTTGACGTTTCGAGCTACGCT
>NC_068983.1:41896776-41897652 GCF_001194135.2 Octopus bimaculoides | reverse complement strand
TCAGGAGAGCTAAGAAAGGGGGAGATAACAAACGGTGATCGGGAATGAGGGGCTGTGTGTGGGAGGTAGAATGCTGGTGATCTTGACGTATGTAGTGTGAAAATGGGGAAGGGAGAAAGGGAGAAAGTAGTTGGTCAGTTGTAGTGTGTGCGTGGTGTTATGCGAGGGTATTGGTGTGGTGTGATGTGAGGGTGTTGGGAGGTGGGGAAGGCATGGGTGGAGTGTGGGTTATATATATATATCTTGAGCCGAAAAATTCTTCATAAACTGCTTCACGTTACCGTTCATCGGACAGTTGAGATCGCACACACACACACATTGTAATGTGTGCTTAAAATAATAATAATAATAATAATAATAATAATAATAATAATAGTAATAATAATCATAATGAAATTATTGTATACAGTGCTCAGGTGCACTACAACTTGTCAAAAATGCATATAAAGCATATGCAGTATTGTACAAATGTCTGGAAAGTGAACAGTGTATGAGTCAGATACATGCTTGTGTGTGTATGGAGGGGAGAAAATCAGGTGTAGTGTTGGCGAATTTCAGGAAGCATGGAAGTTTTGAAGGATGCAGTGCTCCAACAACTAACAATTGATGCCGGCAGTTTGTTCCATACTTCAGCAACTCTTAGCGTGAAAAAGTGTTTCCGAAAGTCATGAGAGCTGTGCTGTTTTCTTACTTTGCAAACATGTCCACAGGTGTTAGACAGGTGGAGTTTGAAAAGGTGCTCAGAGTTATTGTTAGTAAGTAGTTCTACTCTTTTACTCTTTTACTTGTTTCAGTCATTTGACTGCGGCCATGCTGGAGCACCGCCTTTAGTCGAATCAAATCTACCCCAGGACTTATTCTTTGTAAGCCTAGTAC
>NC_068983.1:41893534-41895998 GCF_001194135.2 Octopus bimaculoides | reverse complement strand
GAATAAGTACTAGGCTTACAAAGAATAAGTCCTGGGGTCGACTAAAGGCGGTGCTCCAGCATGGCCGCAGTCAAATAACTGAAACAAATAAAAGAGTAAAAGAGTGTGTGTATGTTTGTGTGTGCGTGCATGTGTGTGTGTGTGTGTGTGTGTGCGTGTGGACAAACTGAGCCTAAGCGATTGAAGGGAAATAATTCTTGAAAAGAAATGTGAAGAAGAACTGTCAGGGTGAAATAACTGTGTGGAATTAGTGCTGCCATCTGGCGAAAGTAATCGGAACGTACGTCCTGCAAGGGAGGTAAGTAGTTTACAGGGAGGTCAAAATGAGAGTCGTTCGCCGGATTGGAAGAGTGAATTTAGATTGGTCCGGGAGAAACCTTTTTTCCATTGTTACGAACCTTAAAAACAATGGTGTTGGACGCGTGGTTGTCAGACACAGCTTCTTAAACAGATATCCTGAGAAAAGCTATTATCGATTGACCGAAGTGCAGCCCAACTTTTGTGATGGTGTAAGTTCATTTACTGTTTTATTTAATTTGGTGGAGGAAATTATATAATTTTGTAATTTACTTTATTATTGATAATGTTATTAGTGATCAATCTAACTTTTATTTCGGCCTTGAACGTATGTATTTTACAACACAACGAAGGACGAGATAATACGTGGTCGTTCGTCCGCTAGAAATAGCAACGAACCCTTGAACATTAACAATGACCTTCGATACAAAGTAGAAAGGACCCCAGTGCATCTATATGCTGGACTGCCCCCTAATCTCTACAAAATTTCTAAATTATGTTATTGTTTATAGGAGATATTTTATATAAAGTTGTCGAATACATTGCTAAACAATAATCGGTAAATTTTCAGATTAACACCCGCACGATTTTCACTAGGGTGTTAGAGTTTTAGGGTCAGGGTTACGGTTACGGTGTTAGGGTTAGGTAATTCCGTCCCTAACCCTAAACCGTAACCCTAACCCTGACCCTAACACCCTAGTGAAAATCGTGCGGGTGTTAATCTGAAAATTTACCCAATAATCTGTGGTACGAAACAGAAGGGATCATGTAAAAACATCTTGGCGAAAGTAAAGAATACGTACACCCGGTGTTTAGGTTTAGGGTTTTTGTTACGCCGATAACGGGTGGTGTACGTATTCTTTACCTCCGCCAAACATGTTATATTCTTCTCCCAAGTTACTAAAATTAATTAAAGTGAGTTAATTACTGTTTTATGTCTACACAACACACCCTAGAAAATTTTCTTAGAAGCATTCTGTGATTCCACATGTGTAGCGTAAAGAATATTAACACATAAAGCGCGACGAACCACGATCGTGGCCGTCAGGCAAAGGTCGAGAGGCCACGATCGCTTCCCAGATGGATGTATTTAATTTATGGACGTTTGTTGGGGTTTGATGTCACCCAAATGCTCTGATACCCCCCAGAATGCAAGAGGACTAATAGTTCAACTAATGATCGTTTACGACCCCCGTTACTTAGCGGTTCGGCAAAAGAGACCGATAGAATAAGTAATAGGCTTACAAAGAATAAGTCCTGGGGTCGATTTGCTCGACTAAAGGTGCTGCTCCAGCATGGCCACAGTCAAATGACTGAAACAAGTAAAGAGAATGTGTGCCCACATGTGTTAGACGCATGAAATTCAAAAAGGTGCCCAAGGTTGTTGTTGGAAAGATGGTGAATAATCTTGTGGGTGTCTACCAAGTCAGATGCTACATGAAGCTGCTTTAGTGTGTCCATGCCCAGGGAAGCAATAATGAGGGAGGGTTTAATTATTAGGACTATTTAAACTGAATTAATTACTGATTTACAGTATATTTTAGGTAAACCTGTTGAATGCATACGTAAGCAATGACCTTCAGTATACAACGAAAGGGACCACATGAGCGTTATATGCTGGTCTCAGCTGGTTTTTGCCAGAATTTTTTTCTTTCCTCTTCACAACCTGAGAGCCACTACTATAGAACAAAGGATTATTTCTTCGGCATATTCCATAAAGATGAAATTTTGATCAGATATAAGTGCAGGAGTGGCTCTGTGGTAAGTAGCTTGCTTACCAACCACATGGTTCCTGGTTCAGTCCCACTGCGTAGCAAACACCTTGGGCAAGTGTCTTCTTCCATAGCCTCAGGTCAACCAAAGCCTTGTGAGTGGATTTGGTAGACGGTAGCTGAAAGAAGCCCGTTGTATATATACCATTGTATGTTTGCAAGTGTGTGTGTGAGTTATTGTGTATATACGTATGTATTTCATTTACATATAACTTCTAGCAAATAACAAGTGTTACACGTTACTGCTCTGTCATCGCATGCTGCTCTTTTACCAAACTTATCTTCTTAATGGAATTTACCATCCACTTCCTTTATTGGTAGATTCGTAGATATAGACATATGCTTCGACACATACATATAGGCATACGTATATATATATATATATATATATATAT
>NC_068983.1:41883871-41890582 GCF_001194135.2 Octopus bimaculoides | reverse complement strand
GATGATGATATATATATATATATATATATATATGAAGATAAGCAACAAAAAATCAATAGGTTATAGCAGTACGTACGTTTCGTACAAGCTCCATTTATTCATGTCCTACCAAATTCTGGTGCCTCAAACATTTTAAGTACCACATTTAATCTTTTGATTAAATCTATATTATTATTCTGAACTTGCTCACCATTTGGGAGTACATCATCATCATCATCATCGTTTAACGTCCGCTTTCCATGCTAGCATGGGTTGGACGATTTGACTGAGGACTGGTGAAACCGGATGGCAACACTAATACAACGGGCTTCTTTCAGCTACTGTCTACCAAATCCACTCACAAGGCTTATATATATATGAATGTGTTTGTCCCCTATCATCACTTGAAAACTGATGTTAGTGTGTTTTCTTCCCCATAACTTAGTAGTTTGGCAAAAGAGACTGATAGAATAGGTACCAGGCTTACAAAGAATAAGTCCTGGGGTCGATTTGTTCAACTAAAGGCGGTGCTCCAGCATGGCCACAGTCAAATAACGGAAACAAGTAAAAGAAATATCACACAATCTGAAGAAAATTCTTTTCAGATATCTTGCTTTTTATCTTCTATATTGAACAGGAACAACCTTTTCCATGAAGCAGGTAACATAAGACATGGTGCAGGATGAGGCAGGCTGCACTAATAAAAAAAAATTCCAGGTAATATTTCGTTAAACCTGGCCCTGCAGTTTGTTCAGGTTTTATATATTTCTGTTAATTGACTCTGGCCATGCTGGGGCACCACCTTAAAGGGTTTATTCAAACAAATTGACCCCTGTACTTATTTTGAAGTCTGGGACTTTTTTGTTAGTGTCTTTTTTATTTCATTAAATTGGCCATAAAGGCCTTACAAAGAATTGCAATAAGCAAAGCGGGCTGGACGCATACATCAATGAAATGAGAGATGATGAAGTATGAATGATATAAATGAGAGGGGTATTCGGCGCCCGCCAACCGAAAACCCCTCGAATTGTTTAGTGCCTTTTGCCAAACTGCTAATGTGACTGGAACATACACGAGCCAACACTGATTATCAAGCATTGGTGGAAGACAACCGCATACATGGCAGGATTCCGTACAGTTTCTGTGTACCAAATCCACTCACAGGTCAGCTTGGGGTTATAGTAGAAGACACTTGCCCAAGGCGCCACACAGTGGCAATAAACTCAAGACTTGTTTAGTTGGGCAGCAAACTTCTCGACCGCATGGCAATGTTTATGCCCAGATGAATAAACAATTTTCCTTTATTTTTTTCTTCTTTTATTTATATTGTTCCTATTTTTATTTGTTCATATTCAGAAACGACGAACAGGAAAGGCCTGGGGTATCAAAGTTTTCCGCGGCAAAGAATTTCCCCGTCCTTGTGGAATCGATGCCTGTCACAAAGCCGATTGGAAATTAATTCCTAAAGAGGAAGAGGAAGAATTCTGCAAGTTAACTGCAACAGATGTACGAGAGACCCAAACTGTACCACTGTCAATGGAATTCCCACCACTTCTTAAAGCCATGATTCTCGCAAAGAAAACCGAGAATGGAGAATCACTACCAGAAGATTTGCGTTTAAAACTGACAATCAACAAAGGCCCATTTTCCACTGAAGTCAAACAACAAGATAAACATCCTTAAGAAATTTCTGTTATAACATTTTGTATATAAATTATGATTGTTTCTTTTGAGTAAGTTGTTGTCATTCCTTTCTTCATCTTCAGTTATTGACTAGTTTTCCTTGCTTGCATTGGTCAGGTGTAATTTGTCTGGGCAGGTTTTCTACAGCTGGATGCCCTTCCTGCTGCCAAACTAAGATAATAATTCCCCCCCATTGAC
This sequence comes from Octopus bimaculoides, assembly GCF_001194135.2. Classification (NCBI taxonomy): domain Eukaryota; kingdom Metazoa; phylum Mollusca; class Cephalopoda; order Octopoda; family Octopodidae; genus Octopus; species Octopus bimaculoides. Next base: position 41,888,722 of record NC_068983.1, on the reverse strand, counting down.
AAACATGTTTTCATAGAAGGTTGGAAATAAAGGACACCACTCGCATGACAATGACACTCGTTAACAACCATCACACAATGTCAAGAGAAAGGGACTGATGGACACACACATACACACATATCTATTTTCCTCCTCATCATTTAATGTCCATGTTCCATGCTTTCATTAAGGGTTGGATGGTTTGACATATCCAATGGGCCCAAGCGCTGCATCATACCCCAGTGTTTACTCTGGAATGGTTTCTATGGCTTGGTGCCCCCTCAATATCAACCACTTTACAGCATTTAGTTTGCGCTTTTATCCTACCAACAGCACTGATGTGGTCACCATGCAGCCCATGAGACTACAATACTCAGGCTGGAAAAGAGGGGACATAGATGCAAGATGTGGGGTAAAATCAGTGGTTCTCATCCAAGGTCCATGCAAGCACTATAGTAAGTTAGGGATCCACTATTATTATTTTTTTTGTTTTTTTGCTTTCTCTTTTTCTTACTTTTGAAAATAAAAAGGTCCTGTTCTCCATTTGTTTTATACAAGACTTCATAGTCCCCTGGGAAAACTGGAAATAAAAAGAAGTTAATTAAAGAAAAAAAAGTTGGGATCCACAGTAGTATTTTAGGGACTAATGAAAAAAATTCAGCTTTTTTTTTTTTATCGAGGCATCATCCAGTCAGGCTGATTGCCCAGGTCAGCTTGACTACCTCTCTCCAGTACCGCCTGGCTGGCCTTCGTGCCGGTTGCACGTAAAAGCACCCACTACACTCTCGGAGTGGTTGGCGTTAGGAAGGGCATCCAGCTGTAGAAACTCTGCCAAATCAGGTTGGAGCCTGGTGTAGCCATCTGGTTCACCAGTCCTCAGTCAAATCGTCTAACCCATGCCAGCATGGAAAGCGGACATTAAACGATGATGACGATGATGATGATCCCTCCCAATCTTCTATTGGTATTTTTAGGTCTTCAACTTGGCATCCAACATTGTCTGCAAGTTGTTGTATATACATCTTCCAGCTTCTGTGGCACTACGATTTGATGTCCATAACAACACATTGCTCACAAGTTATTCTTTACTTCTCCAGCAGTGGCCAACAAACCTCAATCTCTGTTCATGGATGATTGATGAGAAAGTTAACACATTCCCATACAACCTCCGAGAGATGTTTTAAATATTGCATGTAACATTCTGGTGTAGGCACCGTCCACCATCCATCTGCTACAGATAAGTGTTTATTGCAAGAACTGGGTACATTTCTTTCAATGTATTACAGAGTTCAACGTGTTTCTGGCCTCTGAAGCGTGTTCTCTCAGAGAGTGCTGTTGCAAACCTACATAAGTTGTTGTTGGCACTCCGTCGCTTACGACGTCGAGGGTTCCAGTTGATCCGATCAACGGAACAGCCTGCTCGTGAAATTAACGTGCAAGTGGCTGAGCACTCCACAGACACGTGTACCCTTAACGTAGTTCTCGGGGAGATTCAGCGTGACACAGTGTGACAAGGCTGACCCTTTGAAATACAGGCAAAACAGAAACAGGAAGTAAGAGTGAGAGAAAGTTGTGGTGAAAGAGTACAGCAGGGTTCGCCACCATCCCCTTCCGGAGCCTCGTGGAGCTTTAGGTGTTTGCGCTCAATAAACACTCTCAGCGCCCAATCTGGGAATCGAAACCGTGATCCTATGACCGCGAGTCCGCTGCCCTAACCACTGGGCCATTGCACCTCCACATAAGTAAAAGTGCAACAAACAAAATAGGAATTTTGAAAGAAGGATCTATAAGACTAGTTTTTAAGCATCAAATGGCTATGGGGGTCCACCACAATAAAATACTAACCTAAGGGGTTCAGAGGTTGAGAATCACTGGGTTAAGGTATGAAAGTGATGAGTAGGTGCTACGATTTCAGGGGATTCTTCAAGGTATGAGGGGAGTAGAAGTGTGTTGCGACAGAGGAACTGGAAGTTTGGATATGGTAGGGGGTTTACAAGAGTGTACAGAGATGGGAGGTAGGTAGTAACTTTAACTCTTTAGCATTGAGATTCCTCTGACAAATTCTCTGCTGACTGATTCACATTGTTTTGAATTAATCCTGCATTATCTTGTGGCTTTGAGATTTCAATGATGGGATTTATTTTTTGGAATGACATTGTAAGGTAAGTGTGAGAGGCTGGATCTAGTCAATTTCAACATAGAATATTTTGGTCTGATATGGCCGGTTTAAATGCTAAAGGGTTAAAGATTGGGTGTGGTTGAAAGGGGGATGTTGGAAGGATGTAGAAGAGAGTGGGGGAGAGTAGTAGTGATAGTAATGATGATATAGCTTATGGTGGGGGGTGAACAAGAGATGATGTGATTGACTAGGCTGCAGGAGTGGGAGGAGAGAGAGAAAGAGGCAGATATAGTGTGTGAGGGGAGGTAATCTGGTGGTTCAGTGTTGGATGAGGAGAATAATTATAAACAGATGAAGAATGCCTAACAAGTGAAATGGTTCCAGGTAGCAAGAAAAATAGGATGGTGTGTGGCAGGGCACAGTGAGAGAGAGATGATGGATAGGGGCATTGTTTAGAGGAGATTGGACATGGTACCCATTTGTGAAAATACATACGCAGTGCTTTCAGAAGTCAGATTTTGTGAGGTGGGCAGGTCTTGTAAACCTTGTATTGCTAGACATCTCAATTCTTTATCATTTTCTCCGTGAGGATCAGGGGTACTGAAATCAGTTTTCACCGCCTCATCCCAAACCTTCCTGGGTCTTCCTTTTCTATAAGTTCTATCCACATTAAGTGATTGGTACTTCTTAACTCTGTCATGCCACGTTCCTGCTATAGCGGAAATAGCTTGGACATCATCTCTGCTGGATTCTAAGTGAAATGGCAATGAACAACAAACTCTGTAAAAGAAGATGCCACCGATTCTGTCCATTAGTTTGCATGCAATCGTTACTCCTGAGCTGTATATTCTGTCTTGTTTCAGTCATTTGACTGTGGCCGTGCTGGAGCATCGCCTTCAGTCGAACAAATCGACCCCAGGACTTATTCATTATATGCTTAGTACTTATTCTATCAGTTTCTTTTGCTGAACCGTTAAGTTACAGGGACATAAACACATCAACATCGGTTGTCAAGTGATGGTGGAGGGACAAACACACAAACATATACATGTGTGTGTGTGTGTGTATATATATATTTATATATATATACAACGGGCTTCTTTCAGTTTCTATCTACCAAATCCACTCACAAGGCTTTGGTCAGCCTGAGGCTATAGTAGAAGACACTTGCCCAAAGTGCTACACACAGTGTGACTGAACACATGGACATCCAGTCTTAAATTTGTTCGTAGTAAAAGATACTTGCCCAAGGTGCAACGCTGTGGGACTGAACCTGAAACCATGTAGCCAAGAAGAACACTTCTTAACCACACAACAACTCTTTGTTTAGTATTTCAATAATCTATCTCTGTCAAGGTGGTGAGCTGGCAGAATCGTTAGCACACCGGGTGAATTGCCTAGCGGTATTTCGTCTGCCGTTACATTCTGAGTTCAAATTCCGCCAAGGTCGACTTTGCCTTTCATCCTTTCAGGGTCGATAAATTAAGTACCAGTTACGCACTGAGGTTGATGTAATCGACTTAATCCCTTTGTTTGTCCCCTCTATGTTTAGCCCCTTGTGGGCAATAAAGAAATAAGAAACGTTAGCACACCGGGTGAAATGCTTAACGGTATTTCGTCTGGTCGAAAATTCTGCCAAGATCGACTTTGCTTTTCATCCTTTCGGGGTCGATAAATTAAGTACCAGTTGCGTACTTGGGTCGATCTAATGGACTGGCCCCCTCCTCCAAAATTTCAGGCCTTGTGCCTAGAGTAGAAAAGAATAATCTATCACTGTTCAAACATAAATATTGAACACTTAAAGTAACTTGGTATGTGATCTTTTTAAAAGGAATAAATTCTTGAAGACAGTACTCCAGCCTGGCCGCAGTCCAAGCTGGAGTACTGTCTCGACTAAAAGAATTGATAGACGCAGTAACATGATTGTTTCTATCAGGAACAAAGTCTGGAATTTTGTGGGAAGGATTTATTCAATAAAAATCATCTCTCGTATTTGACTGGTATTTTATCTTATTCACTCAAGAAAGATGAACGCGAAGTTAAACTCCGTTAGATTTGAACTCACAATGTAAAAGACCAAAGAAAATACCACAAGGCATTTTGCCAGGCGCTCTAACGTTTTTGCCAATCCACTATTCACGTCTAAACTTCGAAAGATGCATTAAAGGTTTAGAGATGTGAATTCAAGGGCGATAACTCCTTTTGAAACAAAATTTTGTATCAGATTCGAAATTCTTTTCAAAGTAACCAGATACGAATTGCTTTGTGTCAATTAACTGGCAGTGATAAAATTTTAGGTGTTTTTTTTAAAACAGCAGCAAATATTCGACCCCTGAAGTGTATTCCAAGTGTCAAACACTTCCCTAAAACTAAGTATATAGAGAGTTTATCTCTGTGACACTCATTGGAATTTGTATGAGCATTTGATTTTCCAAGCATCTTTTTCCGAATGATCTCTTGTAACGTTAACCTCTCCAAAACTATATGGGAATACACTTCTTTTCTTCCTTTACACACACAAACACAAACACACGTATATATATATATATATATATATATATATATACTTTATTTAAAAGCAGCAGAAATATAACAAAAAAACCGTTACTCTGAGTTTCACGTTCCCGTTCATCGGACAGTTTTGTTAGAAACTTTTTTCCACCTTGTTGCACATTTCATGTGCTTACTCCGGTGTATATATATATATATATATATACACACACACACATATATTCATATATATATATATTCAT
>NC_068983.1:41876467-41883462 GCF_001194135.2 Octopus bimaculoides | reverse complement strand
TAAAGAAATTTCTAAACTATGAATGGGTGGTCACTGAGTACCAGGTGTTGGATGACCATTGACTCTACAGATTTCATCTGTGTTTGACAAGTTTTCTTTTTCGTCCAACAGAGTGTCCAACGAAAACCACCCGCCTTACCGAGCAGGCATATGTAGGGCTGCCGGTTTAGTCCCCAACAACTATGCGACGGGTTGCAGTAGCTTACATGTTACCAACACTAACAGTGACCCTGCTACAACCCCGTTAGGTTATGCGCTCTTGATGCAATGGAAAGGGAAGTTCGAAGAACTTGCACAGTACACACAATATAACAAGAAAAATGAACAGAGAAATGTAAACTCCTAAGGCGGCGAGCTGGCAGAAACGTTAGCACGCCGGGCGAAATGCTTAGTGGTATTTCGTCTGCCGCTATGTTCTGAGTTCAAATTCCGCCGAGGTCGACTTTGCCTTTCATCCTTTCGGGGTCGATAAATTAAGTACCAGTTACGCACTGGGGTCGATGTAATCGACTTAATCCCCTTGATTGTCCCCTCTATGTTTAGCCCCTTCTGGGCAGTAAAGAGATAAGTAAACTCCTAAGGAGCATATGTACATCAGGCGTTGTGTTGATGAGACATGGAATATTTGAAGCTCCGTGTTCGGACTGGAATAGTTTATTTCATGCTTTTACAGTTCTGAGCACGAACAAATGTTTCCGTAAGTCATAAGAGCTGTGATTTTTCTATTCTTTTCTTTTTTACTTTTTTTAAAGTTTTGTAAGCGTGTCCACAAGTAGTAGTGTAAGTGCTGGATTCAAAATGGTTGTCTTTGAAAAACGTTGAATAATCTCGTGGACTTCTACCAAATCAGCTTTGCAGTTAGATTTGATTTTCAGTTAAAAAGCATTTCGATTCATTTTCCTTTATGTAGGTAACTTGCGTTCGCGCGCGCACTGCTAAATGTTATACTTGTATAGCTGTTAGGCTATAATTTCTCACCAACCGAAGAAAGTATCAGCAAAATGTCTAAGGGAAACAACTTTGGTATTTTTGTACAGGGTTATTTCCCTTGAATTTTTTTCTTCAGAAATTTGTAATTTCTCAATTTTTGATCTACATTTGAAATAAATACTAATATAAATTAGTACTTAAACAGAAGGTTTTCTTTTATTGTTATTTATATCATAATGAGAGTAAAGTATTTTCTCATATATTGTTTTGTTTTTATCCTATATATTTCAAAGCATCAATTACCGTAAAAAAAATATACCGAATACATCGGTGTACAGTACGGAATTTGAACTTTCGAAGACATCACCCCCAAATTAGGGCTCGTCTTATATACCCCATATAAAATCTGAACCTTAACTTCCAGCGATTTAGAGTAGCATCAATGTCAATGGAGAAGAGCGTAAAACACTCGCATAAGTTCTATTGTTCTACAGTGCAGTATTTTCTTCTGATACTTGCACGTCCGTTCGGGAAGCTGGATAAATAGTAAGATTATATTAAAATAACAACACAGCAAACTTAGCGGACAGACACCAGTCGCCATTTGCAACAGCCGGGTCTGTTCTGTTTACACTGCCCCGTTAGAGCGCTCTCTCATACAAGTCAATGGTGTTATTATGGTACACTTGACACCATATTCCTGTGAAATAACCGACGCCTAAGTGACGTCACTACGGTGGTATTTGCACCAGCCAGGTACATTTGATGTGTATTATAGTTGGTAATTTACAAAATTTGGCCACTTTTTGAAAAGAACTGGATAAATTTTAAACAACCAAGACTGCAGAATTGTTGCATACAAAATTTACTAATTGAAGCATAGTTAAAATGCTATTGAAGTACAAGAAAGGCAGAGGTTTCGGGGGACGCTAGTGAAGCTACAGCTCACTCGACCCCTTAAGCTATGAACCTCGCGCCTTCAGCGCTCAAGCTATTTTCCACGAAAACTTGGGATAGTTTTATACAGCAAGTGTAGCTCAAAACTCACCTTTTGGATGGAAATCCTGGGGGTCGTTTCTACGCCCAGTCGTATTATACGCTGGCATATACGGTATGCAAAAAGAAATCTGTTTTGAAGTGAGCTTCAATTCGTGTGATGTTTGCCTGTAAGATTGACTTCCACCACTTTAACAACTACAACAACAACAACGATTTATTTTATTTGCCTCAAGGGCGACGCGTGAGGAGGATGATACAAAAGCGGACATCGACTGCAGGGATTTAAATAGAACGGAATTATTGAGGAAAAAAGAGTACATGGCATAAGGCATAACAAGAAATAATGAAAGCAAATATATGAAATATGCGACAGACTAAACTAAACGATGATGATGATACCTTCATCTTGAAGCACGAAATCTTCAAGGGTCATTTGATGAATCCAACCATCCAAATAATAATAATAATGATAATAATAAATGCCCTGATGCAGTAACACCATTCCCACTGAACGTGATGCCAGTCCGTTGCAGGCTTACCATTTTTAGGTGAGCGGACGAGAGCACCGTGAAATGAAGTGTTTTGCTCAAGAACACAACGCAGCATCCAGACTAGGAATCGAAACCACTCTGTTGCATTAATGAGTGCAATACCCAAGTCACTTGGCCACTTGCCTTCCCTGTCCAACCATAGGCCCCACACTGATTACTTTTCGCAGCCCTTCATTCCCAGAATTCCCTGCCTGCTCATAACTTTACCACAGTGTAAAATTAACAAGAATCGCATCAGAGCCAACAGTCAAGGAGAGCCAGGTAAATGGCACTGTCACTTTCCTTTTCTTCAGATTCAACAAATAAAATAAACAAAACAAAAAAAATGTCACCCAGTACCCTATGTTGTTATCTTCAGCCATTTTCATATCCTACCCTGGCACCGCCTATGGAAACCGTGCTTACTAGTGACCAATAAAGCACTGTTATTGAAGCTCTTTGCCATTTAAAATTCTGCAAGTGATACTTTTGTGATCAATTGATTTTCCTTTGTAGGTAAATATTGATAAAGGAATGAAAAGGTACCAAAAATATTATTTGCAGTTTCAAACAACTTTTTCGACATACACTATCAAAAACACTTTTCATATATACTAATGGCTCTATGTCTGATTATATATAAGTTTATAACGTAAGTAACCCCCTTTATTTAGACTTTCTTTAAACCTTATTACTCGTATAGTACTTATTTTAAAATTTTCTTAAAAGCATATCAATACTGTGACTAGATAATTAATTATGATATATAACACTTATATTTGTCTATGAATATTAGACTTATTACTTACAATAAATGTGGAGGCGCGTGGCTTAGTGGTTAAGGTGTCAGCATCATGATCGTAAGATTGTGGTTTCGAATCCTGGACCGGGTGACACGTTGTGTTCTTGAGCAAAACACTTCATTTCACGTTGCTTCAGGCCACTCAGCTGGCAAAAATGAGTAACGCTGCGATGGACTGACGTCCCGTCCAGCTGGAGAACACATACGCCATTGAAACCGGGAAACCAGGCCCATGAGCCTGGCTAGGCTTTATAAGGGCGCATTTATTATTTTTATTTTACTTACAATAAATGCTTAAATTATAAATTTTATAAACCTGAAATTATCGTCGGATCAAAAATATGACGAAATCACCAAGGATTTCAGAAAACCACAAATGTCCAAAATAAAGCTTTTGCAGGAGTGGCTGTGTGGTAAGTAGCTCGTTTACCAAACCACATGGTTCAGGGTTCAGTCCCACTGCGTGGAACCTTAGGCAAGTGTCTTCTACTATAGCCTCGGGCTGACCAAAGCCTTGTGAGTGGATTTGGGAGACGGAAACTGAAAGAAGCCTGTTGTATATATGTATATGTATATATGTGTCTGTCTGTGTGTTTGTGTGTCTGTGTTTGTCCCCCCCCCCCATCGCTTGACAACCGATGCTGGTGTGTTTACGTCCCCGTAACATAGCGGTTCAGCAAAAAAGACCGATAGAATAAGTACTAGGCTTACAAAGAATAAGTCCTGGGGTCGATTTGCTCGACTAAAGGCGGTGCTCCAGCATGGCCGCAGTCAAATGACTGAAACAAGTAAAGAGTAAAGGGTAAAGAGTATATGTATTAGGGTTATTTGTCCGGTTTTCATTTTTTTTTAGCTTTTCCTCTTTTAGAGTGATGCACTCAGATGTGAACTCTTGGTTTCAATTTCCGTACCGGTTTCAATTTTCGTGCCGGTTTCAAATACTGTCCTTGAGAAAAACACTTCATTTCATATTGCTCCAATCTATTCAGCTATTAAATGAGTTCCAGCAAGAGCTATGAAATTAATCCTCCGACAAACCAGCGAACCGGCAAACCGTTCAATTGTAGGAGTGTCGTAAACTCAATCCCTTATATGCCACGAAAACCAGGTTATTCTCTGGGCTTATGAATCCTAAGTCTCATGACAGAACTCTTTTATTTTCGTTTCAAGATGCAGGCTGCGAGCGGTAGGGTTTGCTTCTGTCAGCAGTGTGAAGCTTCTCCCGTAGTTTCTACAGATATTTTATGAGCATTTCAATGCTGTCCACTTCAATATCCACAATAGCAACACAGTAGAAACTCAGCAGTCACACACTAGCAACTGTACTGAGTAGCAATACACTGGCAACACGACGGCAACACAATGGCAATACTGTGGCAATTGTTGTCTGCAATTTCATATCGCAGTTGCTAATAGAAAGAATTGTCGATCAACGGAAACAAGAGGCAACACCTTTATGAGTTCCAGTAACTTGACTTCGTTTCTTTGGTGTCGTAAGTTGACATTCGATACAAATGATTTCAAACCATCGATTCAGACTGCTGGCCATATTTGACATACGATGCAATGATTGATTGGTTGATTGTGTGTGTTTGAGAGAGAGAGAGAGAGAAAGAAAGAAAGAAAGAAAGAAAGAAAGAAAGAAAGAAAGAAAGAAAGAAAGAAAGAAAGAAAGAAAGAAAGAAAGAAAAAAAGAAAGAAAGAAAGAAAGGAAGGAAGAAAGGAAAAAAGAAAGAAAGAAAGAAAGAAAGAAAGAAAGAAAGAAAGAAAGAAAGAAAGAAAGAAAGAAAGAAATGAATTTGTCATCTTTTTGATTTGTAGGAAAAGTTAGCCAAGGCGTTTTCAATAATTTCCTCAAAAATGTCTTTGCTGAATCTGTACCATAAATTCAATAAATAACATCCACGTAGGGAGTTTTTCTTTTTAGTAAGTAATATCCTTTGTGTTCCCTTGTAATTGACTGTTATATTGGCCCCCATCGTCGTATCCTTGACCCCTAAAATCTTCGATTCAAAGATATTTTTACTCAATGTTTCTTTTATCAGGCTTGCAATCTCACAGCTTGTTTTTACGAAAACTGTTTTCAAAAGACAGAATTCTTTTTGAATTTTAAATTCACAATCTATAATTTTGAAGGCATCACTTGATAAATGTTGTCCGTTCGACATATATGTGGAATCAGGGGTCGTATCAATTATTATTGAACAGCAGTATTTTGCCTTTGATCTTTCAGAATGTGTCTCAAAACGAAGCAAAGAGGAAGAGAGAATTTAATTTATCAAGAGATAAATAATGTGACTGTAACCTTTGTCCCTTTTTTTCTTGCTTTTCTTTGACTTTCCTAACAGATTTCAACGACGGGTTCCCACTGAGACAAAAGCTAAACCAGGCGAATGATCAGATAAGAGGTACAACACAATGCTAATCCCCTTTCACTGGAAAATTAAGTCTGTTAGATACTTGTACATGCAGCGGAATTACTCGGGATGGGTTGAGCCGGCTCTGAGCAATAAGTTCACCATGTCTCTAACGGATGCTAACAACATCCGACGATCGGTCCTAATATTTCAGCGGTTAAAATAATGCTTCTACCTGCAGCCTAAAAATCCAGCTTGTAAATTTGACAAATGTCCCACAGGGAGAGCAAGCACATTGGATAGCGTGGACGCCGTAACCGTAGCCGTTATTTGTTACTGAAGAGTAGAGTTCAAGTTTGGAGTGTCAGTTGGAATACATGACCGGATCTGTGGAGCGCGAAAAATTGCATTCTTCAGGACGACAGTGCACCCTGTCACCAAGCTCTCCACAATCATGCGTTTCTCGCTCAAAACAATATGGTATCACGTCCGCATCCTCCCTACTCGCCAGATTTAGCACCTGTGGACTATCATCTCATCCCCAATACGAAAATGCAGCTCAGAGGTCGCTGTTTTAACGCCGTTGTCAAAATCCAGAGCGAATCGCAGAAGGTCTCGACTCGCTTACAGAAAACGACTCCGAAGCTGGATCCAAAAGTTGAGGAAGACATTATTGCCATCCCTTCTTAACATATCTGAACTGGATCCAAAAGTGGTAGGAACTCTGGGACCGGTGAACTGCTACAAAGGAGATGATGTTAAAACTCAGGTAAATAAGTTATGTCTTATTAAACATAACTGGTCCGGGAGCCTTTCGACATCACTGCGTATGTATAAGGTAGTTTTCATATCCAACTTAACATGGATGCCTTGTTGCAACACTGAATATTGCGTCATTAACCTTGAGATATCCTCTCATTTTGGTATTTGGTACACAAAAAACACACATGTAGATCGTAGCAGGCGAAATTTGCGAACAGATACATACACACACTCATGTATATCTATATTTATATCTATATATATATATATATATATACAGACATAAAATATACAGAGTAGGAAAATTATAGAAATTTTTCTACCAGTGGCTAGCATGTATAAAATAGAGAATAGACAACATATTTTTCATATAAAATTAGAGTACGTTTAAACACAAAAGAGGTGACCCTAACAGGACACCTTACATGCTAGAAGGAACAGTCAAAGTCCAAACCAGGGTTAAGAGCAATTTCGAAGGGAACGAAAAATAAAAAAAACATTTACAATATTTACCTCCCGGACCTAGGTTTCGAATTTTGATTAACAAATAAAACGATTTGTTAGGCGAAGTTCTCATCAGCAGGAGCACCAAAAATTAACATATAATTATGAGAC
>NC_068983.1:41871338-41873275 GCF_001194135.2 Octopus bimaculoides | reverse complement strand
ATATATATATATATATATATATAGTAAATAAACAGGGTGTGCGTTGCGCTACATGGATGCATCAAGGGTTGAACAGACAGAACACAAGGAGAAAAAGTTAGACGAAAGCAGAGCAAACGGGAAACTAGACGAAAACTTAACGGACAAGAACATTAGACAAAGACAAGATACACGGAATATTCGCAGCTGAGTTTTCCTCGTCAGTCAATGACCTAAAATATCACAGTGGTTTCGCGCCATTACCATTGAGACCACTCATTCTTGGAGGTGTCAGTGCTGTTGTTAAGCTATTGAGAAAAAAAATCTACCGAATGTATACTAAAACATAAAGAAACAAGACATTGTATAAATATAACAGACAAAGAATTATGCATATATAATAGTACGAAGCTCCTTATGCAATAAATTTTTGTATTAAACTGGGAAAATATGCCAAAGAAACTAATGAAGAGCACCAGATTGCTTATGGATTAACTTTTCTGCTGGTAGAAGAAGTTCAAGTGTGGTAGAGAAGAGGAGGTGAGAGACGATGAGTGATGTGGGAGGAAGAAGAAATGTCAGAACATCAGAGATGGTTAGGAAAATTCGCAACTTTTTGGATGAAGACAGTCGAATGTCTACAATGACAATAAGCATACAATCAGAGGTTGGTGTGGCAACTGTACACAGAATTATTCATGAAGAACCGAATTTGTGCTAAGCTTGTTCGCAAGATACTCAGTGACGAACGGAAGGAAAGATGCTTTGGTGACAGCAGGGAGATGGGTGAGTTACATACTTCTAATCCAAGAGTACTTGAGTTTCTGGTGACCTATGACAGAATGCCAAGAGACAGAACGCCCATTGGAAGCATCCTGGTTTCCTCAGTCCCAAGAAAGTCAGTCAAAGCAAATTCACTGGTAAGTTCATAAAAATCCCTTTTTCGAGAGTAAGGGCATCATCTGCATTCACAAGGTCCCCTCTGGCCAGACGGTCAACATTGAGGGAGTTCAGGAAAGTATTTCGTCCCAAAAGCCCGGAACTCATTCACCCGGGTCTGTGGCACGTGCACCAAGACAAGGCACAATTCCATCTTGGCAACCAGCTATTTGAGAGAAATGGGTACCAAAACCATCCTTCACCCTCCCTACCGTCCACATCCTGCTCCCTCAAGACTTTCAGTTGTTCCCCAAGCTGAAGAAGAACCACAGGGGCAATTGTTTTGATGGAATCGAGAAGATGAAGGAGGCTGTGAAAATGGTCCTGGAAACCTTCGTTTTGGAGGATTTCCGTAGGGCCTTCACGATGTGCCTGAAGCCCTACGGCAAGTGTACACTGAAGCCAGAGGGTCCTGGTTTGAAAATTGCAGTTTTGTACTTATTCAAGATAAATATGCCTCCCTCGAAAAAGTCTCAAAACTTCTGGAATGAACCTTGTACACACACACACACACACACACACACACACACACACACACACATATATATATAAAAGCATAACATGTGCGTGATTATATATTTATGCATACATGTATATGAGCATGTAGCGTGTGTACTTGTAAATGTCAACACGATCACTTGTTAGCCCATATACGCATATATCTATATATACAAACATATACATAAGCAATGTTAATTCTCTAAATGAAGTATTAACAGTAACTGCACGATAAAGTGTAGTATATTGCCACTTAAGTGTGGCTGACCCCTAGGGGTGGATGTTACTGTTGCTTTTAGCCCCAGGAGGACATCTCCTCCAGCTGGCTTATCGACACACGACTGTGTCCTGTTTGCCAAGGGAAGTTATCCCTCTCACCTCGATCTGCAGCACGAACGTATCCGGATTTCAGGGTTATTTCCCTTCGTCGGCGTCCGACAGCTGCTGACCTTGGTGAGAGAGACAAAAACCTGGCAATCGTATATCTTCTTTTCCAGTGAAATTCTTCACTGATATCGAAA
>NC_068983.1:41867357-41868258 GCF_001194135.2 Octopus bimaculoides | reverse complement strand
TGTCTATGGCTAGTGCTTTGCTATACCTAACCGCTTCTGCTTTTATTGCTCTCTTGAGGGCAAACCACCATTTGTTATTGATGATGGCACCATTTGTTATTGACAGACAGATAGATAGATAGATAGATAGATAGATACACAGACAGACATGCTTACTTCCCCGCTCTCTTGCCCGACCCCCGCACACAAGTCCCTGTATCTTGGCGATATCCGTGTTCTTTATCCCATACATGTCTCTTTTCTCTCTCTCTTTCTCCCTTTATCGTCTCTCTTATCATCTCTCTCTTTGTCCGTCTCCTCTTCCTCTCTCTCCCACTCCATCCCAATCCTGCTTTGTTTGTTTGCCACCCCGCCCCACCTCATGTCTTCTGCTTTCCTTTTTCTCTTATCTTCCTATCTGACCAGGTCATTATTCACTCTCTCTTTCTCTCTCTCTCTCATTCTCTTTCTTATACACACACACTCTCTCTCTCTCTCTCACACTCTCTCTCTCACTCTCTCTCTCACACTCTTTCCCTCTCACACGCTCTCTCTCTTACACTCTCTCTCTCTCTCTCAGTCTCTCACTCTCCCACCCTTCCCATACACAGTCTCCCTCTTTACCTCCCTTCCTCTGCCATATTAATGTTATCTGTACTTTCCCTGTTTCACTTAGTATATTTCCCTCTCTCTCTATCTGTCTGTCTGTTTGTCTTTCTGCCTATCTATCTTTCTGTCTGTCTGTCTGTCTGACTGTCTGTCTGTCTGTCTATCAATCTTTCGTTGCTTGCAAAAAAAGCCCATATTCCATGTGCTCGTACAGCGTATTTTTTGTTGTTTATGTTCGTGACATCCTGTACCCACGTATGCATATTGTATATACGTATACATGTAAGTATGTACGTATACGTATGTATATATA
>NC_068983.1:41864341-41866627 GCF_001194135.2 Octopus bimaculoides | reverse complement strand
GTATGTAAGACGTCTTAAAGGATTGCAATAAGGTGTAAATGGATATTAATGTAGCTGAAGCATAGTAAGCATAGAAAAATAATTTGAAACAAGAGCACTCAGAGATCGCAAACCTCCGCCAAGGCAACACCAACGTCCTCTCAACCATTAGCCAGAGATGATTTTTAAAATGGGAACATCTGAAATAAACTCGACTTCTCTTACAAACGAGAATATTAAAAACGAACCCGACCGCTCTCAAAAATTAAGTTAAAAAAAAAACGAAAAAATAATCCAGAATCCTTGTCCGGTACCTGATCGATCCCAATGGTAGTCATGGAATGTGAAGGTAACTGTAGAAGATTTAGTAACAGTAATAAATAGTTTATTCTTATCTAATACAAGCCAAAGTTAACAAATTCACCATTAAAATAATTACAGCCTAAACGGAGATAATTGAGAAAGACTTGACAGTTAACGTAAGATCGTAATCATGTAAAGTAAATATAACAAATAATCCAGAATCCTTGTCCGATACCACATCGATCCCAAAATCTAATCAGTTCGTGCCAGTCACGAGGCCAAACATCCTTGAAAGTTTCATCCGAATTTATCCAGTGGTTCTTGAGATATCTTGTCCACGGACAGACAGACAAACAAACACGACTGAAAAACAATACCTCTGCCTTCGCTAAGGCAGAGGTAATAAGCTTGGCAGTAATGAGTATAGAACAATAAGTGTTTCTTACATAAACCCAAGGGACAGAAATTTAGTAGTTGGGGTGGGTAGGGGGCCCACACGATTATATCGACTTCAGGACGACTGGTACTTCGTTCTGTCGATCGAACACGGAAGGGTTTCATCACATGGAGTATAGTAACAATTTTTACTATAGGTACAAGGCCTTTTATTTAGGAGAGAGGGGAATAATCAATTTCATCGATCCCCAGTGCTCGGCTGGTACTTATTTCTTCAACCCCGAAAGGATGAAAGGTAAATTCAGCCTCAGCGGAATTTGAACGCAGAACGTAAAGACATACGAAATACCACCAAGCATTTAACCGGCGCCGTAATGATTGTGCCACCTGCCGCCCCATTTTTGCATTCCATCAATATTGACATTATATTTTAAAATTCTTTTACTTGTTTCAGTTAGTTGACTGCAGCTATGCAGAAGCAGCACCTTTAAGTCGAAGAAATAGACCCCAAGACTAGTTCTTTGTAAGCCTAGTACTTATTCTATCGGTTTCTTTTGCCGACACGCTAGGCTACGAGGACGTAAACACACCAACATCGGTTCTCAAGCGGGAGAAACACAGACACAAACACACGCACACACATACACACACACGCACACACAAACACACACACGTGCACATACAAACACACACACGTGCACATACAAACACACGCACATATACGATGGGCTTCTTTCTACCAAATGTTTACGTGTGTTTACGTCCCTGTAACCAGCGGTTCGGCAAAAGAGATCGATGGAATAAGTACTAGGCTTACAAAGAATAAGTCGATTTGTTCGAGTAAAGGCAGTGCTCCAGCATGGCCGCAGTCAAATGACTGAAACAAATAAAAGAATGAAAGAATAAAAGAATGTCTTGAACGCTCATGACTTCAACGACATTCAGTTCTCGCTGCAAAGGATCAAGCTTCTAAAATAGAGCATGAAATCTAAATAAATGTTTTGGTCCAGTGGTAGAACGTCTGTCATACTAACAGAAGATGTGGACTTGGTGTCCCACGGGCAGCCCGTGACCTTTTCTATCCAACTGGCTTTTTTAAAAAACTAAATATTTACACACTGTTATATATAGTTTTATCTGCTTCGAAATCCACCTTCCCCAATAAGATATATATGGTTGTGCGGTAAAAAGTCTGCTTCTCAATCATATGGTTCCAGGTTCAGTCCCACTGCATGGCACTTGGGCAAGCGTCTTCTACTATTGCCTCTGGTCGACCAAAGCCTTGAGAGCGGATTTTGGTAGACGGAAACTGAAATAAACCTATCGCATCCCGTGGTATGTATGCATGTATGCATATACATATATATATATAACCTGTTCGAAGGTTATAAAGGACACAAGTTTCGTGTGTCACATAACTAGCTAGAGGCGATGGCTTCTTGGAGCTAATTCACGGCAGCTTTCGTCCTAATTTTGGGACTGCCATGTTGGCTTGGCGATAACTATTAATTTCCAGTACCGCTGCCGTAGTCTCCTTTAGAGAGACTTAGAAATATTAATAACTCTATTTCTGAAAACCAGTGGATAGATTCCACTGAAATTAGATAA
>NC_068983.1:41860543-41862468 GCF_001194135.2 Octopus bimaculoides | reverse complement strand
ACACACACACACACACACACACACACACACACACACACACACATACATACATAAGTGAGGGAGCATGGCTTAGTGCTTATCGTGTTGAATTCACGATTGTGAGATCATGGGTTCAATTCCCAGACCGGGTGATGCGTTGTGTTCTTGAGCAAAACACTTCATCTCACGTTGCTCTGCGATCAATTCGACACCTGACGTGTGGTACACACCGTGCACCTGTTCAGGTAAGGTCGATTTGTTGGAAGATGTGAGCTAATGTGTGACACATACCTTTGATCCTTGTAAACAAAATCATTTGTGCAGGTCATTCGGAAAAAAATGCTGAACGCACATACATCGTCTTCATAACAAGAAGAGTCCAACATATATATATACAAACTCACACGCACGCACACACATACATACACACACATACATACACACACATACATACATACACATACATACACATAGATATATACATATACATACACATACACATACATACATGTATATGTGTACGTATGTATGTATGTCCGTCTGATTATATTTACTCACATGAGAATGAGTAGAAATCGAACCTAAATCTCCTCGATGTATAATAAGGACTATATTAATTACTACACATTAAGACTGTGAGCTGGCAGAATCGTTAGCACGCCGGGCGAAATACTTTGCACCATAGCACCCTGGACGAAATAATTAACGGCATTTCATCCGTCGCTACGTTCTGAGTTCGAATTCCGCCGAGGTCGACTTTGCTTTTCATCCTTTCGAGGTCGATTAAATAAGTACCAGTTACGCACTGCGGTCGATGTAATTGACTCATCCCCACCTCCCCCAGGCTGCCCGTGTGGACAAAATTTAAAATGATATATTAATTACTACACATCAAGGTGGCGATCTGGCAGAATCGTTAGCACGCCGCGCGAAATGCTTAGTGGTATTTCGTCTTCCGTGACGTTCTGAGTTCGAATTCCGCCGAGGTCGACTTTGCCTTTCATCCTTTCGGGGTCGATTAAATAAGTACCAGTTACGCACTGAAGTTGATGTAATCGATTTAATCCCTTTGTCTATCCTTGTCTGTCCTCTCTATGTTTAGCTCCTTGTGAGCAATAAAGAAATAAGAATCGTTAGCATGCCGGACAAAATACTTAGCGGTATTTCGTCCGTTTTTACGTTCTGAGGTAGATTTTGCCTTTCATCCTTTCATTGTTGATAAAATAAATATCAGTTGAGTACTGGGGGCGGTTTACTTGATGTACCCCATCCCCCGAAACTGCTGGCCTTGTACTAAAATTTAAAATCAATATTAACACCTACACAGATTCGGCCGAGGTCGATTTTGCCTTTTATTCTTGTGGGGTCGATGACGTAAGCATCGGTGTAACATTGGGGTCGACGTAATCGACTTGTCTCTCACCACCGAAATTGCTGGCCTTGTGCCAAAATTTGAAACCCTAATTACTGCCAATGCCACCACCACCACCATCCCCGGATTATCGGTAAGACTAGCACTACACTATCAAAGCCATCGATACCAAATCGCCACAACACCATCGGCACCAACATTTTGTTGTTGGCACTCCGTCGCTTACGACGTCGAGGGTTCCAGTTGATCCGATCAACGGAACAGCCTTCTCGTGAAATTAACGTGCAAATGAGCACTCCACAGATACATGTACCCTTAACGTAGTCCTCGGGGATATTCAGCGTGACAGAGTGTGACAAGGCTGACCCTTTGAATTACAGGCACAACAGAAACAGGAAGTAAGAGTGAGAGAAAGTTGTGGTGGAAGAGTACAGCAAGGGTCGCCACCATCCCCTGCCGGAGCCTCATGGAGCTTTAGGTGTTTTCGCTCAATAAACATTCACAACGCCCGGTCTGGGAATCGAAACCGCGATCTTATAACCGCGAGTCTGCTGCCCTAACCACTGGGCCATTG
>NC_068983.1:41858084-41859916 GCF_001194135.2 Octopus bimaculoides | reverse complement strand
AGAGAGAGAGAGAGAGAGAGAGAGAGAGAGAGAGAGAGAGAGAGAGAGATTCTAGGCTTCCACAGACAACGATTCTATATATACCGCAGCTCATTGGTTATGCCAGTAGTGATGGTTGTAGAGACAGTGGACCGCTGGTGATGGTGTTGGTGGTGATTGTAGTACTGGCAATGATGGTGATGATGGTGGTGGTGGTGATTGTAGTACTGGCAATGATGATGGTGGTAGTGGTGGTTGTGGTGATGTTTTGGCGTTGAGAATGTTCAACTGTGCCAGTTGTTGTAGTTTTCATTTTGTTGTCATGGACGTAGTGTTAAAGAAATTTTGATTCGCAAAATAGGTTTCGGGTTCATCCCTAAGTGTGTTAAAACATTCTTTTTACCGTCAGCAGTTCGTCTGTCGTTGTCGACGATGACCAAGGGCGTCACATGGGAGAAGAAAATAGAGCACAATGTGTCCGGCCGTGGCCAATCGGTTCGACGCGTCCTCGGAGGGTTTGGCTGCAGGGCGGGCACTGGTGGACTTCTGGGAGTGAAGGCGAGAAGTTGGCTCTGGACTTGAGCACTTTGCGTTTTCTATCCG
Source organism: Octopus bimaculoides (assembly GCF_001194135.2). Taxonomy (NCBI): domain Eukaryota; kingdom Metazoa; phylum Mollusca; class Cephalopoda; order Octopoda; family Octopodidae; genus Octopus; species Octopus bimaculoides. Next base: position 41,859,334 of record NC_068983.1, on the reverse strand, counting down.
CCCCTGCAATAGTTTTTGGCTCGTAGGAGGTGACAACGCTATTGGAGCAGCTTTGCCAGGTATGGTGGTCTTACGCTTGTTTCGCAGGTGTAGGGCGCCTTTTACCCTCTACATAAACACACACGCACACAAGCACATACCTACACATGTACGTATGTATGTTTGTATGTATGCATGTATGCATGTATGCATGCATGCGTGTATGTAGGCATGCACGAATGTATGTACGTATGTATGTATGAATGTATGTATGCATGTACGTTCGAGGCTATATTGGAAGATACTTCCCAAGGTGCCACGCAGTAAGACTGAACCCTGAACCCTGAACCGTATGGTTGGAAAGAAAACTTCCTACCAAACAGGCATTCCTGGACCATCTATGTATGTATGTATTATGTATGTATGTATGCATGCATGTATGCATGTATGTATGTATGTATGTATGTATGTATGTATGTATGTATACGCACCGAGTGAATAATATTGGATGAACTAGGTGGAAATTGAACATCGATCTCCTCGTTATCACCTCGATGTATATTAGTTCCAAATTTTGGCACGAGGTCAGAAATTTCAGAAATTTCAGAAACTTCAGAAATTTCAGAAACTTCAGCAATTTCAGTGTTCTACTGGTACTTAGTTTATCGACTCCAAAAGGATTAAAGTCAAAGTCGACCTCGGCAGAATTTCTTGTGTGTTTCTCTCCATTTTCCATTCCTCTTACGTTCTCCAAAAACACATCTCACTTCACCTTGGAGTTATTACCCCGTAAAATTCTCTTTGAGCCACTTCTTCACTACAGTTTTCACTTCCTCGTCACTGAAATAATGCTTGCCTCTCAAACCCTCTTTCATGGAGGCCAAAGAGATGATAGTCTGAAGGCGCTAAATCTGGTGAGTGTAGAGGCATTGACCCTGTCAGCTTTGCGTTCGGTAGTCAGCTCTCTCGGTACCCAACGGGCACACACTTTTGAAAAGTCAAGTGATTTGACAATGTTGTAAGTACTTCCATGGGTCACTTCAAGGTTTTCTGCCAACTCATCAAGAGTTATGCGCCTGTCTGCTCTGATCAGAGCATCTGCTTTTGCTTTATTCGCAGGATTCACTGAAGCGGACGGACGGACGGACGGACGGACGGACGGACAGAACGGGGTTTATCGGCTACACTCACAGTTCCCACCTTTTCATCTTTCAGACGACGGACCCACCTGCATACATTGCTATAATCTAAAGTATTGTCCTCAAAGACAT
>NC_068983.1:41856454-41857740 GCF_001194135.2 Octopus bimaculoides | reverse complement strand
AAAGTCATTATTTAATGATTTATCTGTGGCCAGCATATTTAAAATACCACAGTGGTTAATTTATATTCTTTTCTACTTTTCTACTCTAGGCACAACGCCTGAAATTTTGGGGAAAGGTGCCAGTCGATTAGATCGATTGCAGTACGCAACTGGTACTTAATTTATCAACTCCGAAAGGATGAAAGGCAGTCGACATCGGTGGAATTTGAATCAGAACGTAAATATATACGAAATGCTGCTTAGCATTTCGCCCGGCGTGCTAACGATTCTGCCAGCTCGCCGCCTTAATGGTTAATTTATATTAAAATAATAATAAGGGTGTTGAATGATTACAACACCAGCCTGCTAGAAATAGACCCCAAATGGTCTATGAACCACTTAAATTATCACTCCACTACAAAAGGTTGTAAGCGAGGAAAATAGACAAACCTCGTGACACTGTGCGGGATTTGATACATACATACATACATACATACATCTTGAGAAATTAGGCTTCTCAAAACCAGAAAGGAGAAAGCTAATTTGAAGACTACAGATCCAATCCATCACTGGAACTGTAAAAATCTGTAAAACTTTTCAGAAGTTTATCATTTAAATATATATGAGCATGTCTAGATATGCAACTATATGCATGAGAATACATACATAAAACATAAAAATCTGTGCATACATACGTACATACATACATACATACATACATACATACATACATACATGCATACATACATACTAACAAAATATACCCTGTTGTTGATGTTGTAATTCCAATGAAGAAGTTTTGGATCTAGGTTAGAAAACGGTTTTTTCTCTATTAGCAAGAAAACTTGAAATAAACTGAATAAATGAGATACATACTTGCATGCATGGTACATACATATATACATGCATGCATACGTACAGAAACACATGCATACATACAGGCAGACAGGCAAACTGACAAATAGAAAAATAGATAAGCAGATAAATAGACAGAAAGAGCGAGCGGATGAGAGTGAGAGAGGGAGGTAGAAAGAGTGGGAAAGAAATAGAGAGAGAGAGAAAGACAAAAATAATAATTTGATATGCATTATATTACATTTTGGATGCCCTGGAGATAGATAGATAGATAGATAGATAGATAGATAGATAGATAGATAGATAGATAGATACGATGGCAGACAGACAGACAGACAGATAGATAGATAGATAGATAGATAGATAGATAGATAGATAGATAGATAGATAGATAGATAGATAGATAGATACGATGGCAGACAGACAGACAGACAGACAGACAGACAGACAGA
>NC_068983.1:41853980-41855509 GCF_001194135.2 Octopus bimaculoides | reverse complement strand
TATATATATATATATATATATATATGTGCGTGTGTGTATAGAGGCGAGCACACAGAGACAAGGTGACATACAGACGTACACGATACATGATTGAGTTTACGCACATGCATATGTACATGTATAAATTGACATAGACAGTTACATCTTTACGCTGCATACGTATGCGTATGTTTATACACACACACACATACACACACACACATACACACACATATGGATGTGTGCGTGAATCTGTGTCTGTGTGTGGCTTGTGTATATGTGTATGTGTGCGTGTATATATACACCATACTTATACACATATATACATATGCATACATATATGTATATATATATATATATATATGTGTGAATATACCAATATATGTATGTGTATGCATATATATATATATATATCAATATATGTGTATATAGTACATACACACACATATATATACATATACATAAATACAAACATACATATATATATACATAAATAGATATATACATACACACATACATAAATAGATACATACATACATACATATACATGCATACATACATACATACATACATACATACATACACACATACATATATACATATACATACATATATACGTATTTATATCTATGCATTTGTGTGTGTTTATATTGTGTTCTCGCTCTCTCTTTCTCTCTTTCTTTCTCTCTCTCTCTTTGTATCCCTCCCTTCCCGCGTGCGCACGTGTGTGTGTGTGTGTGTGCGTGTATGGGTGTAAACGAGGAAACCAAGAGAATTAAATGAAAAACAAAAAAAGAGAGAGGGGGGGGGGAAAGACGAAAACCCAGTGAAAATGCGAGAGAGAATTATATGAGGCAATTGAAGAAGAGGCGAAAGACAGCAAGTAACCTATAATTATAGCGGTGATGACAATGATACGACCAGCTGTGGTGATTTCTGGGTATCGCGGCAGCTGGTTCTGGCTGAAATGGAAAACGGAAATTTAAAATGAGGTTGCCGAAAGGAAGATATGGATGAAATTGTTCCCAGGAATTGACATGCTGTGGTTCCGGTCATATGGATAGCTATTTACGTCTCACAGGCAGAAGAGTGCTGCGTAAGTGGGTCACGGGAGAAGCAGCGTGACTTTCAGAGCAACCCTATACTCTTAAGAGCTTTCTCTTTCACAACCGTTCAGCCATCGGTGGAAATAAGAAGGAGGGGAAAAAATAATGATAAATAAATGAATAAATATATCATCGTAGCCGTCGTCGTCATCGTCGTCGTCGTCGTCATCTTCATCATCGTCGTGGTCACCAACACCATCATCACCATCACCATTATTATCAACATCATCAAGGCGGCGAGCTGGCAGAATCGTTAGCACGCTGGACGAAATGCTTACGTTCTGAGTTCAAATTCCACCGAGGTCGACTTTGCCTTTCATCCTTTCGTGGTCGATACATTAAGTACCTGCTACGCACGGAGGTTGATGTTATTGACTAGTCACTTCCCCACAAATTTCAGGCCTTGTGCCTATAGGAGAAAGGATTCTTCTTCTTCTTCTTCTT
>NC_068983.1:41849605-41853809 GCF_001194135.2 Octopus bimaculoides | reverse complement strand
GTGAATGTTTAAGAAACCATAAGAAAATTGTGTTTGTTTTAAAATTTGAGATCACATAGACAGTATTTTACGTAGGATATGGGCAGTTCCCATGAGCACTATCTTTTGAACTTCAGCCATTTTGGGGTTTCCTGGTATCTGAGCCAGGTAGTAATCAGCCCGTTTCGCTGTCATTCCCAGGGCACCTATGACAATAAGTATTGTTTTAGTCTTCAGGTTCCACATTTTGCTAATTTATTATTATTATTATTATTATTATTATTATCATTATTATTATTATTATTATTATTATTATTATTATTATTATTAAAAAGGCAACGAACTGACAGAATCGTTAGCGTGCTGGACGAAATGTTTAGCGGTATTTCGCTCGTCGCTACGTTCTGAGTTCAAATTCCGCCGAGGTCGTCTTTGCCTTTCATCCTTTCGGAGTCGATAAATTAAGTACCAGTTACGCACTGGGGTCGATGTAATCGACTTATCCCCTCCCTCATCCCAGTTTAGAAAGGATTATTATCAACATCATCATCATCGTCAATCATCATCGTCATCATTATCATCATCACCATCCTCATCATCATCGTCGTCATCATCTTTGCCATCGTCGTCGCCCTTCTCCTCCTCCTCCTCCTCCTCCTCCACCTCATCATTATCATCATCATCATCATCATTGTCATGATTATCATCATCATTCGTTCTTCGTCGTCGTCATCGTCATCGTCCTCCTCTTCATCATCGTCATCATCATCATCATCATCATCATCATCATCATCGCCATCATCATCATCATCACCATCATCATCATCATCATCATCATCATCATCATCATCATCATCATCATCGCCATCATCATCATCATCATCATCATCATCATCATCGCCATCATCATCATCATCATCATCATCGTCAGTATCATTATTATTATCATTATTGACGGCGGTGAGCAGGCAGAGTTGTTACAGCTCCAAGCAATGTGTTTATCTGTATATATATAAACATATGCATATATCCATACATGCATGTACATACCTACATCTATATGTATACATACATGCATATATGGGTACAAGACATCACAAAAATACGTTAAACACAATGAGAAACGAAAACATAAAGACGAAAACAGAAAACGAACTTTTTCCGAACAACGAAAAAGAAACAAACAGAGAAACGAGACATGCAACATAAAGTGTATACCCCTTCGTCAGTTGTCCCTGTTCCATCTACTCCGCGTTTCGAAGGCAAGGACAATACGCGACTTCGTTGGAACAGTCCTTACGGCAAAGCAAACTAAATAAAATTTGGATTTTTTTGCGGAGGGTGAAAGTGTTAACAAGAACAGGACAGTGAGAACAAGACAGTAAAAAACAGTAAGAACGGGAGAGTGAGAACAAGACAGTAAAACAAACAGTGAGGGATGTTAAGCCAAGACGATAGAAATAATTATTATGAACGCTTAAGATAGACGTGCATGAGAGAAGAGACAGAAAAAATACGTCTTTTCTATAAGAAGGCAGTGAGCAGAAAGAAAGACCCCCTTTCGTCACGTGTCAGCGACGAGAAGGTCAAGGAGGAAGAGTGAGAGAGAGAGGGGGGGGAACGGTGAAAGGGAGAGAAGAATAGGGAAAGGGTGGGAGAGAAAAACAGAAAGGATGAAGAACAAGAGAGGAAAAGAAATAGTGTCGCAGTGTACCTATATGTTGTAATTCTCAAATGGGCAGGGGACGTATGGCCCGTAGTCCCAGCCTTGGATGAACCTTGAAGCTAATACTCAGGTCATTTGGGCAATGCTGGCGGTATATTTTCCACATCGTACAAATGATGTACCGCTCGCGGCGGCGCTGGACAGAGTAGAGTTTCAAGGCTTTAAGGCGGTCCCAGTAATCGAGATCAGTCATGCCCTTAGTTCGTTTAGTGAATGCCCTCTGGGATGATTCAATTTTTGAGATGTTTTGTTTTGTATGGGGAGACCACAGGGGGCAGCAGTATTCGAGGTATGGCCGTACAAAGGAAGAGAAAAGTGGAATGATGACACTTTGTTCTCTGGACTGGAAGGTTCTTAAGATCCAGGAGCTCATCCTACGAGCTATATCGACCTTATTGTTGATGTGGGCACTCCAACTGAGATTGTTATCAACTATTACTCCTAGGTCTCTGAAATTATTAGATGCTGTGAGCGGTTTCCCTGAAGGAAGAGAGTATGACTGTTTTAGAATAGTCTTTCTTCCAAAATGTATCAGCTCAAATTTTCCCTCGTTTCGTTGCATTTTGTTTTTGTCTGCCCATTGACTCACCGCATATACATCAGACTGCAGTTGAGTTCGGTCTTCCTCATTGATGGTTTGTTGGAGCTTAGTGTCATCAGCAAATATGTGTGTGTGCGTGTGTGTGTGTGTGTGTGTGTGTGTGTGTGTGTGTGTGTGTGTGTGTGTGTGTGTGTGTGTGTGTGTGTGTGTGTGTGTGCGTGTTTGTGCGTGTATACATTCATACAAACATATGAAAGGCCACTTTTCGCTTACATATTGCAAATGTCACAGCATACGGATATACAATAATCTTTACATATAGGATTATCATTAATATGTTATAAAGTATCCTGTGTGAGATAGACTATTCTGTAGACCAGAAGATAGGGACATCGTAGACTACCCACAATTCAAAATCATCGGTTACACAGAACAAAAATGTGTGATGTGTACAAGTCGGCCTAGATAGACCTACAGAGACCGCATAAGCGAGCGTTGACGAGAGCAATCGTCAACAACAGATGATGGTACCCTCTGAAAAGGGCAATTACTGTACAATCATTAAGGTTTAGTAAGGAATCAGAGACAGAGATGGTCGGTTGCAAAGCGGGCAGATTCCTTTGTTTGGATGGTCTATTCTACGAGCTTCACTTTTAATGACAGACTAGTCCAAAGACCTTTTAGCAAGCATTTATTGCAATTGGCAGCAGAACGAGAGAATCTCCAATTCTGTGAATCGAGAAGCGGTAGCTCTGCTGAGAAAGGACCCAAACGATACTTTAAGTATGTTCTGGATGTGTATAAATTATGTGATCTCTACATAAAATGTGAAAACATACATATATATAAACGACAGGCTTCTGCACAGTTTTCGCTTGTAAATCATTGGTTTCCTAGGAGTGGAAATGAACCTGAAACTAATTACCTGTGAAGCAAATTTCTTCGATGCACAACCATGCCCGCAACCGTTCTCGCCACACGCGCGCGCGTACACACACACACACAAACACACACACACACACACACACGCGCACACACACTTACATACTCACATATTTACATGTCGTGGCACTCCGTCGGTTACGACGACGAGGGTTCCAGTTGATTTGATCAACAGAACAGCCTGCTCGTAAAATTAACGTGCAAGTGGCTGAGCACTCCACAGACACGTGTACCCATAAGGTAGTTCTCAGGGAGATTCAGCGTGATACAGAGTGTGACAAAGCCGGCCCTTAGAAATACAGATACAACAGAAACAGGAAGAAATGAGTGAGAGAAAGTTGTGATGAAAGAGTACAGCAGGGCTCGCCACCATCCCCTGCCGGAGCCTCGTGGAGCTTTAAGTGCCTTCGCTCAATAAACACTCACAACGCCCGGTCTTGGAATCGAAACCGCGATCCTACGAGCCCGAGTCCGCTGCCCTAAGCACTGGGCCATTGCGTTCCCACTATTTACATGTAGACATGCACACATAGTTTCATATAACGATGGCAGAAGCAAAACAGCTTACACAACTGCCAGTTTCATGCAGAGTATTACGCACATGCACTCATCAGATGCATCTGTTCCGATGTGGAATGGCTCCTCAATGAACACAGAAAAGAAATCGTATTCAATACACGAAGTAGTGTATTAGTGTGTGTTGCTTTGTTCCATTTTGATGATTCACTCTGTTGCTATTCTGAATTTTGGATGCATGCGTTCGCCTGGTATATGAATACACACACACGCGCGCGCGTGTGCACACATACAGGCAGACAGAAATATAGCTTGCCAGATAGAAATATATATATATATATATATATATATATATATGAAAGAAGGTTTGAAAATGCACTTATTTTAAAAAAATATTTATTTACTTAACCGGTTTCACTTTTTTAGAAAAAGATTATCAAACGCACTCACGCACACACACGAACAAACACATATACACATACACACACATGCGCACACAC
>NC_068983.1:41844824-41846031 GCF_001194135.2 Octopus bimaculoides | reverse complement strand
TGTGTGTGTGTGTGTGTGTGTGTGTGTGTGTGTGTGTGTGTGTGTGTGTTTTTTTAGAAAGAACCCTAGTTGCATTGAACAAAATCATACGTTGAAGAGGGTACTGGAGACCTGCATGAGTGGTGTCTCCCTATAGTCGCGCTCTTCATAGACTTTCGAAAAACATTCGACAGCCTTCAGCAGAACTGCGATGCTTCCGACCCTCTGAAACGGCAGGGTTACAATCGAAGATAACATCAGTAATAAGGTGTCTTTAAGAACATCAAACAGCATATGTCTTTGTTAATGAAAAACTGTCCCCTGATTTCACACCTCAAAGTGGAATTCTGGTAGGTGATACTTTGGTCTCCTAATCTATTTTTGGTGGTTATGTATCATATGATGAAAGCAGCATCCCATACGGAGGATGGAGATGGAATTCGCGTACCAGAGTCACATAAGTTGGCTTATCTCGCATTTGCAGGCGATATTCTCTTTGTTCCCAGCTTCATGGAAGCACAGGGCTCCTTGTGTCGTGTTATGCGAGATGCAAAAACTGTGGGGCTAGAAATAAGCGAATTGAAGACAGAGTACATTACCATCAACATGAACTCAGGCGGAACCACAATTGACCTGGCAAATGGAAAGCAGCTATCCAGGGTTGATAAATTCACTTACCTTGTGTCGACTGTAACTGATCTCTCTAACAACTCAAACAGTGACGTCATAAATAGGAGAGCGGCATAGTGGAGGATCCAGGATTTTTTTCGAGGGTGTTGCCCAAATGTTTCGAAAAATAACTATACAAGGTGGGAATCGCCCTTCGTAACAGATGGCCACATTTTTATGTATTCAAACTTTGTTGTAGCAAACCATTTGCATATGAAACAGTAATGCTGTGAAACTGCTGGAAATAAAATAATATTATATTTGGGGTCGGCTCGGGTAGGAAGGGTATTGCTTGGACAACTAGGGCAACACTCCTGCATCCGCCACTGCGGTATGTGGAGCAATGTTACATCTTCGACACCTCTGGTCGTCTGATATTAGGTAAATAAAGGAATTTATATATGTGTAGTTTAGGACAATCAGTAAGTTGTCATAATAGGACTCAGAGTTTCAGAACATTATGACAACTTACTGATTGTCCTAAACTATACATACATACTTATATATATATATATATATGTGTGTGTGTGTGTGTGTGTGTGTGTGTGTGTGTGTGTGT
>NC_068983.1:41839620-41843643 GCF_001194135.2 Octopus bimaculoides | reverse complement strand
TTTTGCCGAACTGCTAAGTTACGGCGACATAAATACCTCAACACCGGTTGTCAAGCAGTGATAGGGGATAAACACAGACACAGATACGCACAAATATATGTGTGTATGTGTGTGTGTGTGTGTGTGTGTGTGTGTGTGTGCGTGTGTGTGTGTAATTCATTTTGGGGGGATTAATCGATATGCGGGTATTCTATTTCAGATATCTGACAGTAAACTCATGGTATCAGTTTGCACATCACGAAATAATACTTAAAGGATATAACCAAAATTACCAGCCGGGTATATAATATACTTCATTAATTATATCACTTTTATTTATTAAATATGAAGGAACTACACGTGTTTCAGTATTGGAAGATTACAATATATATATACATATACACAACTATATACCTATACATATATACATATATAAATACATGTATGCAATCATCAGATTTACAATTATTCCAACACATCTTCAGGTTCTTTTTCAAAATATTACATATTTAATTTTACATGCCTTTAAAAATAAGTAATACAATCAAGCATTAAAGATTAAAAATTAAGAACCAAAAATTAAGAATGAAAATTATACATTGTAATACTAAGAATTGAAATTTATAAATTATACATTATAAATATGAATTAGTATATATATCATTCACGTAAAATAAAGTATATGTCAAATACAGAATGTGAGATATAAGAGTAAACATCAGAATAAAAATGTCTGTGTTTAAATGTGATATATAACAAGAAAAATTCAAATACATATCTTCCTTTTTTTTTGGCGGGTACTAAAAAGGTACCAGCCCAAATCACCATTTTAGTACCAGCAAAAAAAAAAAAAAAGGAAGATATGTATTTGAATTTTTCTTGTTATATATCATATTTAAACACAGACATTTTTATTCTAATGTTTAATCTTATATCTCACATTCTGTATTTGACATATACTTGATTTTACATGATTGATATATATATATACTAATTCATATTCATAATGTATAATTTATAAATTTTAATTCTTAATATTACAAAGTATAATCTTTATTCTTAATTTTTGATTCTTAATTTTTAATCTTTAATGCTCAATTGTATTGCTTATTTTTAAAGGGATGTGTGTGTGTGTGCGTGTGTGTGTGAGGTTTTCTTTCTGCCAGTGTTTGTCCCTCGACACCGATTGACAACAGGTGTTCGTGTAATCACGTGCCCCTAACAAGGCGGTTCGGCAAATAAGACCGACAGAATAAGTACCAGGCATTAAAAACATATACTGTGGTCGATTCTTTCGGGTAGAATTATCTAAGGCGGTGCCCCAGCATGGCCGCAGTCTAATGACTAAAACAAGTAAAAAATAAAAGACCAGAGAATTAGTGGGACTAGAAGGAAATTTGAGAAAGAGGAGGCATAAGGCCCACCCCGGCCGAATTCGAATTCTAGATGAAAGGAACGCCGTTGAACATGGCGACAGTTGTTGCCATCCGCTGCATTTAGCATACGGCCATAGAATTTGAGGATGGAAGATATGTGAGTTAATCTACCCCAAAACAGTATTTGAGATAAAGCCTATCTCAGTGGTATCCGAACCCAAAACAGAAAGGGTGATAATTAAGCACTTCATGGTATTTAATCCGGTACTCAACCGTGACTCCCTTCCCACGCGCGCGTGGGGACACACACGCACTCAACTCACTGCTCTGCTAATAAGGGGTTTTTCTTTTTTTTTTTCTGGAATTAACAGAAGGCCACAAATATTTGAAGAGGGAGTAAGGTAGCGGGAAGAGGTGGGGAGGAGGAGAAGAGAACAATAAAAATAGAGGTGACAGCAGTAAAACCAACAACAACTGCAGCTATAATAACAACTGCAACAACAACAACAACTGCAACAACAACAACAACTGCAACAACTGCAGCAGCAGAATGAATATTAGGTGCAACAACAACAAAAATAACAACAACAATAATAACAACGATAACAACAACATTCCAGTAATTGGAGACAATATCAAATTTCATTTCCTTTATCCCTTCCGTCTTCAATATGGCGACCTACTTCATTGTGAGTGTCATTCTCTCTCTACGTTTATTTCACCCGAAATTCCAGCCCAACCCGCCTCCTTCGTTCTCCTGGTTCCTTACCCACCTCACACAATCTCCACTTCAACCATATTTCCATTCCACATTCTGTTTGCTCTATTAATAAACATTACTGAGGAGAAGACGTTCTGCTAAGATCTACAATTAAATTATATTTACATTCTTTTTCTTGCAGTGTCAAAGCAAAAAGAAGAAAGAAAAAAAGAGAAGTAAAAGAGGAAATCCCTGAAAAACAAGAAAAATAAGTGTTATCTTGCGTAGTCGGATTGTCAGGTTTACAGAGAGAAAGAGAGAGAAACAGACAGAGACAGAGAAAGCAAGACAGAGACAGAGAGAACAAGACAGAGACAGAGAGAACAAGACAGAGACAGAGAGAACAAGACAGAGACAGAGAGAACAAGACAGAGAAATAAAGAGTCGGCGGGGTCCTTGCTGTGTGTTTTACGATGAAGAAGGAGTTATGGAGGGCTTTGACAATTTGTATGTACGTAGTTGAATTCTACTTTCTTTGTATTCCTGGAGGTTTAACTATTGAGAAGGAAACATCTAGAATGAGGTAATTTTCCTGAAGGGACTCTTTGACACGTTGTCTTGAAGCAAGCTTCTTGTATGCGAAACATATTAGAAACAATGGAAGTGACTGTGTCTGTATGTTCGTTTAAATGTTTCTTCGCGTGTTTGTTTGTTTCGCTTAAGTAAATCTTGGTTGAAGAAAGAAGATAGAAAAAAAAACCATTGAAGAGACTTCAGGCACAAGTCTTTAGAAGAGTTAGTTGTTAAAATTGTAAAATTGACGAAGGCCGGGTTTAGACTAAGGGTTATTACAGAGGAGGGAAAGAGGTTATTGTTGTCAGAACAGACTTTTTCAACGGCCATTGTGATGTGATATGTCGGTTCCAAGGTTCTTATTATTAATGGCGAATGTGTTACGATAATCGGAAACGGTTAGAGATGTGAGAGGACGTCGTTTCAGACGAGACTGTGGAGAGAATGAAAGGGTAATGGAAGGTGGTGTATTTTAGCTCTGAGCAGTCAAGCGGGTACTTTTGTGAGTGTGTGCGAAGGAGGAAATGTCGAGAAAGTAACGGTGGCAAAATTGTAGCCTATGGTGGTTTTAGGATTTCATTGAATGAGAACAAGATGGAGGAAGAGAGGAAGTTGAGAGGTGTTTGTGACAGTTTAAACAAGCTTAATACTTGATATACGGGACAAAGTTTCCGAAGACACAAAGTGATTGTTGGTTAATCCTGACATATATTTAATAGCACAGTACTATGTTAACTATTGTTTCGGAATATTGTGGACATGTATGGTGCGGGAGTGTATGCATGCATGAATATATACATGTGTGTGTGTGTATATATATATATATATATATGTGTGTGTGTGTGTGTGTGTGTGTGTGTGTGTGTGTGTGTGTGTGTGTATTTTATATTTTTTTTTCTTTTATCTAGTTTCAGCTCATGAGCAGTGGCCATACTGGGGCACCGCCATTTGGTGTTGCTACACAATTTTACTTCACGAATTTTACTTCAGGAATTGACATTTAGTGCATTAGAAAGTTTGATGCAGCTGCCCTCATCTGCACCTCCTACCGCGAAGTTGGTTCATCTGGGACACCTGACAGGAAGAGGTCTAGCCTCATCTTCAAGACACCTACATCCATCCCATGCAGGTCTCTCAGGCCCTTCGGGAGGATATTCAAGAGCTGTGGACCTTTAAAGCCCAGGCTATTGCAGTATCTTGTCCTACATCTTGATGACAAATTTGGAGTCCTTGGCACTATGCAATGGCGTCCAGTTCTTTTATTTGTGTAACTTTCGATGCCAAAGTTTGGGACAATTCCTTCGAGGATCTTCCAGATGTATATTATGGCGTATCTTTCTCGCCTATGCTCTAAGGAATAGAGTCTTAATCTCTTGAGTCTTTCCCAATAGCTTT
>NC_068983.1:41837087-41838502 GCF_001194135.2 Octopus bimaculoides | reverse complement strand
ATATTTGCTAGGCGCTGCTATCATCAGCAGGAAAGCCAAGATTAACATATAAATACGAGGCAATGCAGAACATGCCTCGTTCTTACATGTTATAATTTTTCAAATCCACCGCGCAAGTGCAGTTTTTTTATCGGTAGCAAATAGAAAAAAATGCTGATTTTCTTTCAAAATTAGCCAAAAAAATTATTAATAAATTTCAAGGCAGCAAAAACATTATTTAGAAATTTTTTGCTACCAGTAGTCTAGCGTGAAGAAAAAAACTAGTCAATAGACTATATATTATTCATATAAATGCAGTGTACATTTAAACACATAAGAGATGATTTCGAAATCACCCCTAATAGTGGTTTGGATTTTAACTATTCCTTCTAGCGGGTTAGATGTCCTATCATGGCCATCTCTTATGTGTTTAAATGTACACTGCATTTATATGAATAATATATAGTCTATTGACTAGTTTTTTTCTTCACGCTAGACCACTGGTAGCAAAAAATTTCTAAATAATGTTTTTGCTACCCTGAAATTTATTAATAATAAATACATATATATATATATATGTATGTATATGTACACACACAGACACACATGCATATACATGTAGCACTCACTCATGTATATGTGTGTGCGCGCTGTTATGTATGTATGTGTAATTGTGATATGTAGTGACTGCTTCCTTTTTTCTTCGAGTGTTGCAGAATGGTGCAACGTGCAGCATATGGAGTAGTTCCAACATCTTCACGCTTTCAAGTAGGTGTTAACTTCTTCAAAGCTTCTTCAAAGCTAACACTTCTTTCTAAACCCTCTATTGTCTCCATGGCAACAACTTGATGCCTAGTCCTTCCGTCTGGCACCACGCGGAGGAGTCACACATTGTTTCGTTGTTGTTGCTCTCAGGCAAAATGCAAGTCTCCACGTCCTGACACTATAGTGAAACATCGATTTGTCAGAGAACTTCCGGTCTTTGTTTGTCAATGTAGCGACTGCTGTAGCTGCTGCTGTTGCTGCTGCTGATGATGATGATGATGATGATGATGGTGGTGGTGGTGGTGGTGGTGGTGGTGGTGGTAATGGTGATGGTGGTGATGGTGGTGGTGGTGATGGTGAAAGTAGTGGTGTTAGTGATAGTAGTGTTGGTGGTGATGGTTGTTCTACTGGTGATGGTGTTGGTACCGGTGATGATAGTGCTGGTGATGGTATTGGTGGTGATGGTGGTGATGGTGATGGTGGAGGTGGTGGTGGTGATAGTGGTGGCGACGGTAGTGTGGTGGTGGTGGTGGTGGTGTGTTGATGGAGAGGGTGATGGTGGTTGTACGAATGATGGCGTTGATATTGCTGATAATAGTGCTGGTGATAACTGTTGTTGTTGTGGTGGTGGTGGTGGTGGTGTGTTGATGGAGAGGGTGATGGTGGTTGTA
>NC_068983.1:41835021-41837066 GCF_001194135.2 Octopus bimaculoides | reverse complement strand
GTGGCGGTGGTGGTGGTGGCGGTGGTGTTGGTGGTTGTAGTGGTGGCGCTGATGCATGGACATTTTTCACTTCATTTGGGTGCTCTCAATGTTTACAAACTACACACACACAGACGCAAGTACATGCATACGCATTCACGCACGCACATGCACACGCATGCATGCATTCGTACGTACACATGCAGAAATGCACGAGACATATGCGTGCCAGAAATCCTGCATACACGCACACATATACATACATACACACATACATGCACGCATATACGCATCCACACATGCAAACGGGCATGTACAGACGCCCGCATGCACTCACACACATTACATACGCACAGACACACAAAATCTCCCCCTCTCTCTCTCTCTCTTTCTGACACACACACACACACACACACACACACACACATACGCATTTACACGCATGCATACAAACATGCACGCAAAACTACACGCACACACTCATAGATACTTAAATAACCACACCCATACCCATTTTCATTTCATATATCTATACAGTTATTTTCATTCCCTTTTTTTTCTCATACTCTCCCTATCTCTCCATCTCCCCAATTTTGTCACCCACCTTTCTTCTCACATTCAACCTCTTACACTGATTTTCTTCATATGTGGTTCACAATTTCCTCTCAGTTTCTATCTATCTATCTATCTATCTATCTATCTATCTATCTATCTATCTATCTATCTATCTATCTATCTATCTATCTATCCACCCAGCTATCAATCCATCTCTCTCTCTTTCTCTCTCGTTCTCTCTCTCTCTCTATCCATCTATCTATCCACTCATCTATCAATCCATCTATTTATCTATCTGTCTATCTATTTATTTATCTATCTACCTGTTGCTTTCGCTTCATATCTCCTTCTAAATGTATGAAGATGATTTTGTATTTTTAATTTAAAATTAGAAGTAGAAACTACGTATGCGGAAGTATGAAGATTAGCTTAAATATCACATTTACATATTATGTTTCTGGCTAGGCATTTGTTTCTATGAGGACATTCAAATTTCCTTTTACAATTACATAATGTAGTTAACGTCAGGAGAAGAATATTGTGGTTTACATAAATCGTATCAGTTTCCGCTACACATCCATAACCAGTAGAGTTGCTATGTGCGTTAGCCACTCCATCAACATTTACATTACCATAATTCGTACAGCTATTATTATAAACATTATTCAATCTCCCAAGTATTCCAAAAGAATTACATTCGTTATTATTACTACTATTATAAATTCTTTTAACGCGTGTGACCTTTATAGTTCTTTATTATTCTTATAAATTCTTTGAGCATTTTCCTAATGCTCCCCATAATTTTTAATTATTATAGCTATTACTGATCCGATCTATCTACTTAACCTATATGATTTTAATCGATTTGCTGCAATGATTAACCGGTATACTTTAATCAATAGGAATTAAGTAAATGAATAAGTAAGCTTGACTTTATTAACCATATCACTTCTTTGATGTACTAAACAATATGACATTTTAAATGTCGGCAACTGAGTTTAAAAATGTCTTGATTTGGTCAAATGTCATGCATGGCGCTTGCTATCTGCTGGCATATAAGCATGTTTTGTCAGGACCAGTTTTACGGATGACGGCACTAAATTTGTTGACATCTTTTTAACTATTTTATAATTTACAGCCTAATTTTGCAATTCACCATTTAGTCCCACCTGCTTTGCATTTCCTAGATGTTGATAATTCTGATTCGACATTTCACTTTTCAGTGATCTGCTCATTGCTCACATACTCACCATGTCAGTTGAATATTTAGTAAATTTGAAGAGCTGAGTCTTGCGTAACGTATACATAATATTATATATGTTGCGCATACTACACATCTGACTGTACCATGTGCACGTCACAATAAAAACTTTCAATGAAACAATTGTGGCAGTACCAGATAACCCATTCGTCTGTTTTTATCATATATACATATGTATGTATGTGTGTGTAGATATGTCTATATATATATGTGTGTGTATATATACATGTATATATATATATATATATAT
>NC_068983.1:41831679-41832657 GCF_001194135.2 Octopus bimaculoides | reverse complement strand
TATATATATATATATATATATTAACATATGCACTTCCACGCATCGGTCGTTCTTCTGAAGATGTGTTAAGGAGAGAGGAATGAAAGGGGAAGAAAAAAGAGAAAAGTGGAGGAGCAAGAAGGAAGGAAGGAAGATGAAGAAGACCAGCAGCAGCAGCAACAACAACAACAACAATTATAACAACAGCAGTTATAAAAACAGCAGCGGCAACGACGACGACGAAAATGGCAGCGAGAAAGACAAAACAGATGTAATGGGATAAGGAAGACGCTGTGCAGACGACCATGTTTAACAACACGCTTTATTAAACAAAAACAAAGAAAACCATTAGCAAACATCGAACAACAAAAACTATCAACTAAACCATCAGTAAAATAAACAAAAACCACACGAGGAGGACAAAACTCCATTTTCCAATCAAATAGAAAATAGTTTAAGCATTGGAAAGTCTTGTTATATAGTTTTGTATGATAGTTGCCATCGCCTCTCTCTCTCTTTTTTCTTTCTCTCTGTTGCTTTCACAAGTAACTGTGATAGTCTTTCTTTATCGGCTGCAGTTATATATATATGCAGTTATATATGTATATGCAGCTATATATATGCAGTTATATATATTGTGTGTGCGCGTGCGCGAGTGTCCTCTTATTTTCACAACGTGTCTTGGGGGCTGTTTAAATATATACAGGGAGTGAAGAGAACGGCAGTATGAAGGAGAAATAAGGTTGAAGGAAAGGAGATATAAGGGTGCCAGAAAGAAAGAAAGAAAGAAAGAAAGAAAGAAATAAATAAAGAAAAAGAAGAAGAAGAAGAAGAAGAAGAAGAAGAAGAAGAAGAAGAAGAAGAAGAAGAAGAAGAAGAAGTTGATGACGTTGATTAAGACGATGGCAACGGCGAAGATAATACGACAATTACAATGATTGTGAAGACGATAGTAGTGATGATGATGATGATGATGATGATGATGATGATGATGATGAT
>NC_068983.1:41829628-41830313 GCF_001194135.2 Octopus bimaculoides | reverse complement strand
ATATATATACATATATACTAGCAAATGGACGCGTAACGTTCGATGAGCATATGCATATATACATACATATATGTACATACGTACATCTACATGTATATATAGATGCATATCCGGGTACAGGACGTCAATAAAAACGGGGACAAAAAAGGAACGGGAACATAAACAAAGCACAAAAAACGAACAACAGAATTTTACGGACAACAAAATGAACACATAAGAAAACAGACAAGTCACATATGGAACTTTTCCTTCATCAGCTGTCTCTATAATAAATCCCCACTTCCCCCATCCAAAAAATACGAAGAACAAACACACAAAAATAACAACACGAGGACGTTGTACAAGTAAAGTATTAGCAGACGCTCAGGGAAGGAAAGAAAGGTGGTTTTATGTTTCAAGCAAAGCTCTTCTTCAGAAACAGAAGAAAGTTCAATAGAAAAGGAAGACGGAGGAAAAAAGATATCGCCAACGATTTTATATTCACTCACAAGGCTTTGGTCGGCCCGAGGCCATAATAGAAGGCACTTGCCCAAAGTTCCACGCAATGGGACTGAACCTGGAACCATGTGGGAAGCAAGCTTCATACCGCATATCCACAATGAGGTTTTTAATTCACGACCATTTAGCGGAGCATCATAGAACGATTCGAGCTATACAATAATGGGACAAAAAAGTGCCCGCTTTG
>NC_068983.1:41827861-41828934 GCF_001194135.2 Octopus bimaculoides | reverse complement strand
ATATATATATATATATATATATATATATATATATATATACATTATATATTTTTGCATATTTATATATGTAATACATATATGTGTGGATTGTTGGCGAATTTTTCCTCCGTCTTCCTTTTCTCTTGGACTTTCCTCTGTCTCCTGTTTCTGAAGAAGAGATTTGCTCGAAACGTAAAACACCCTTTCTTTCCTTCCCTAGCGTCTTTTAATATTTTGCATGTCCCACATCCTCGCGTTATTGTTTCTTTTTTCTTCATCTTTGGATTAACTGTATGTACATAAAAAATCCAAGGCTGAAATAGTTTTCAAAACATTTATAAAGAAAAGGTCTTACAGCTGTTCCCGGGATATTTTATATATCCCTTCATCAGAGACGCTGCGAGAAAAAGTTTGAGTTTTAATTATTGTAGGGAAGATATGAAATAAATAGGGAAGTAAGAGAATGAATATAGAAGTGAGATACATAAGGATATAGTATTTGCAGTTCCATTATTCAAGTAGAATGGTGTATATAAGTCGTGAAGTTTCCTGTACCTTGTGTGTGAGTTCCAATGGTAGTTATATTTGGTCATTCCAAGCATAGAGCCTTGTAAACGGTGTTGTTCGATCGAGGGTTTTTTATGCATATATACACGCATGTATACACACGTGCATGGATACGTACATACATACATACATACATACATACATACATACATACATACATACATACATATATACATACATACATACAAAAATGCATACATACATAGCGGCAAAGACGGATACATATGGCTTCATTTGTACGAGTACATTGTAACTTCAAACATGAGCACATTAATACATGCGTATATACATAAACATATCTAAATACATTTATATGTGCTTATAAGCAGATGCATACACACACATACACACGCACATATAAATCGACATGCATATATACACATATGCATGCATGAATAGGTGCGTACGTACACAAACGGTTTGTCGTTGTTTAAATTCTAACAAAAGTGCCTGGTAAACAACTCTATTTCATTCAAATAAAACGCTTCAATGAATGGACACACACGCGCGCGCACACACACACACAC
>NC_068983.1:41827456-41827781 GCF_001194135.2 Octopus bimaculoides | reverse complement strand
ACACACACACACACACACACAACCACACTCACTCATAGCTATGATGGAAGAGGAGGGAACTTGATTCTGTCTGTTCGTGTCCCGCTGAGATTTAATATTATGCCGTTCAGTATACACAAACGCTGTCCTTCTATTTACCTAAGGCTTCAGCCGTCATATGTATAAATAACTTATGTTTCTGGTGCAGGAGAAACGGCCAACTCCATAGGGCAAAATACTAAAGTTTTTCATAGCCTAAGGCTTCCTGACAAATCAAGAAATAATAATAATAATAATAATAATAATAATAATAATAATGATGATGATGATGATGATGATGATGATG
>NC_068983.1:41823827-41827446 GCF_001194135.2 Octopus bimaculoides | reverse complement strand
ATAATAATAATAATAATAATAATAATAATAATAATGATGATGATGATGATGATGATGATGATGATTTTATGTATTTTCCACAAGGGCGAAGGATGAGGTGGACAATACAGAGACAGACATAAAGTGTGTGTGTGGGGGGGGGTAGATATAATAAAATGTAACTATACACGGTATACACTGAAAAACAAGGGACATGCATAACATACAAAGGTTTAAAAAAAAGTGGCGGGGAAGATGATAGAGATGTGGCCCTCCTGATACAGGAAGGCCTCTAAGGATAATCGAGGAACCCCACTGTCCGAGACTTCCTCGAAACCCCAGGAGCAAATGCCCTCTCCAATTCCTTCTCTCCGACTGACAGGTCTACACTTAGAGAGGTACCATCCACTCTTGTCATTTTCACAACTTTCACCTCCCTTTCAATAAACTCACTCGATGAGAGCACTTCCCACTCCACTCTCAATTTCCTTTTCAAGTGACAGAGAGGTACCAACCATTCTTGCCATTTTCACAACTTTCACCCACCTTTCAATAAACTCACTCGATGAGAGCACTTCCCACTCCACTCTCAATTTCCTTTTCAAGTGACAGAAAGGTACCATCCACTCTTGCCATTTTCACAACTTTCACCCACCTTTCAATAAACTCACTCGATGAGAGCACTTCCCACTCCACTCTCAATTTCCTTTTCAAGTGACACTTGAAAAAGTCAATGAGAGTTCTATCAAAGAGAAATGTATCTGTCCTCATGCCTATCATCCTTGCCCACCAAACAACCTCTTTCGCAACAGCCACCAACCAGGCAATGGAAAACTGCCTTGCCTGCCTGATTGAAGGAGAGCGGTGGTGCGATCACCACTACAGGCTCGGCCGACCGTGTCCCACACGTGATAGCAGCTGTTCGTCATGACCCCACAAGTCAACAAAGCCTGGACACTGAACGAGGGCGTGCAGAACGGTTTCGTCACTTGGACAAGTCCGTCTGACAGCACATCCGTGCCTGTAGAGTTTATCTCGAACCGGTAGTAGTGCCTTCCAGTAGCACTGCCAGGCCAAAGACATCTGGAAATTGTCCATGATAGTTCCCGACCAGAAATAATAAAAATAATAATAATAATAATAATAATAATAATAATAATAATAATAATAACAGTTCTTTCTAATTTTTTGGCACCGGGCCAATAATTTTTAGGGAAGTGAGTTAGACAATTACATCAATTCCAGCATTTGCTTGTTACTTTATTTTATCGAGTCCTAAAGCATGAAAGCAGTGTATTCTGTATATTACATAGAATACTTTCAGTTCAGAAGGAGATGTAAAAATTAAAACACGGTGCTATATGTACCCAAGGTACACAGGGAGCTGCCCCCTTGCTTTGGTTTTACATCTGTGTATTGTTCTACCGGGTGCTCAACCCTTACTTTGCTCCACCGAGTCCTCCCCCCCCCTCTCTCTCTCTCTCACTCTACTTGATGGTTATCGCTTGCTCTTGTCTGTTGTGTTCTTAGCTCTAGTTTTTCGCCACCGGGTACTTCTCCCCTCTTTCTCTCTCCCTCTCTCTTTCCGGGTACTTACCTCCTGCTCTTCTCTGCCGAATTGTTTATCTCTTGCTCTTCTCCACCAGGCATTTACATCTTGCACTTCTCAACCGGCTATTTATCACTTTTCTCTTCTTCATCGGGTACTTAGCTTTTTTTTTTTCTGAATGCTTATCCACCACGCTTCTCCACTGTACAACCACCACAATTTCATATTTTTACTAACACAGACGAAATGAACGAATAAAACAAAAACAACAACAACAAAACCACAAAAAAAAAAAAAAAGCATTGAACTGCTGTTTGTTGATTCACAGATCACACCTAAGATCGTGTCATGCCGGAGGCTTAACGCATTTTGTCTTGGGGCCAGTCACACACTTTCTTTTACAAGCGTAATTAAGAAACCATTATTACATTGAGTCGTCACTTAGTCCTTACATTGGCCTGCGGCTTTATTTTTTACCCTATAAATTGACAAATCAATATTAGACTGTGTCATCACTCAACTCTATTTTCCCCCGTGCTCTTATCGATCAAAAAATGCTATTTTAAACACAGCCTCCATTAAAATCGCTGTCCCATCCATCTGTCGACCCGTTGACGATTGACCGACGTTTTTCTTTCTTTCTGCTAATTTTTTTGAGAAGCAAATAAATATACGCGGGGATAGTGTGGAAAACTATTGAGTGAGGCAAGAGGTTTTACGGTGTGTATAATGTATTGTGTATAATGTAGAGTGTAGACGGATGTTAAACGTTGAGTGGTGTTTAGTTCTGTTGTTTAACTCTACTTCGTACTATCTGCCTTCACTTCAATATCGAGGTGCGCGCGGACACACACACACACACACACAACCACACACACACACACACACACACACACACACACACACAAGAACCCGGGCACACGCGCGCGCGCACAAACAAACATCATTATCATCACCACCACCACCATCATCATCATCATTCTTACCATCATCATCATCCACCATCATTCTCATCATTCTCATCATCATCATCATCATCATCATCATCATCATCATCATCATCATCACCATCGTTCTCATCATTCTCATCATCATCATCATCATCTGCGTCGTCGATGTCATCGTCGCCATAACAATCGTCGGCATCATCCTCACCGATGCTGTGACATCACCGAAAACTGTGTGTTTGGAATTTCTTGTGCTCTATTCTTCTGGATATCACTTGTCAGTTAATTCTCCACATGCATCCATGCACGATTACTTATTGCAGTGTGACAAACAAGACCTCTGTTTTCCCAGCTGGAAAATACAAGATATTACGACTACCAACACTATCAACCAGTCCAGCCATCCAATCGAAACCGTATCTGTTAATCACGGGATTAACTGCTAGATTTCATGTTAAATTCCTTTCTATAGTTTTTAAAAATGTTTATGCAGGAAACTCAGAACGTGCTGTCTTATACATTTCTGCGGTTCAGTGTCTTAGTGTTTCGCTGGTTTGTCAGTATTTCCAGGCTGGTAGAAAATGTCGATAAACTCTGATAGACCGGTAACCAAGTTGGTTTGATCAAGACGTCAGGCGGCCCCCCAACATAATCAAGCTGGACGCACGTAGCTTTATACTCTTATTGTTGACGGACAAGCTGTGTTCTTTCAAGGTTGGCGTGGGTAAGATCGGAAGAAGGAAGTATTGTGTGGACAAGAAAAGAAGACAATGACAAACGCCCCGCAAATATATATATAAAGAACAGAATAAAATAAATTCAAGAGGGGGTTTTCATTAGCATCGCCATATGTGTGGTACATGCATTAAATTTTTTTCTTAGCAGTGCTGTAAAGTTTATTAAACACACACGATAACACAACCAGCATATATAATGTTGAGATAAGAGAGGGGGGGGGGAATGTAACAGTCTACAGAGATGGTTAAATATGTACATTTGGTCTTAGTGTCTTTCTCTCCGATCATGCATTCAGGATGTTAAGAGTGACACCGAAGGAAAAGGCGACAGCGACGGCAGAGAATGTGTTTGTCTTATATTTTTTCGATCTTCTTTTCCTTGCTTGTTTACTTGTTCTGGGGGGGGG
>NC_068983.1:41821807-41823639 GCF_001194135.2 Octopus bimaculoides | reverse complement strand
GGGGGTGTAGTGTGAGTTATTTTTCGGCTTGGGCGTTTTTTTTTGTTTTTTTTTCTCAGCTTTCTACTGACATTCATTTGTGATCGAGGTAGAGCTTTTGTCCGTGTTCCAGTCAGTTCTTCACGATACGGTTTCGATTTCCTGTGCATTACTATGCATTTGTGTGTGTGTGTTTGTATGTATGCACGAGTAGTGTATATTTGTATGTAGATACATATGTAGGGCGGAGGCGCAATGGCCCAGTGGTTAGGGCAGCGGACTCGCGGTCATAGGATCGCGGTTTCGATTCCCAGACCGGGCGTTGTGAGTGTTTATTGAGCGAAAACACCTAAAGCCCCACGAGGCTCCGACAGGGGATGGTGGTGAACCCTGCTGTACTCTTCCACAACAACTTTCTCTTACTTCCATGCTCATACGCGCATGCATACATATATACATACAGCTATTTACTCATCTGTATGCCATTCAAACACACACACATACATTCTTTTATTCTGTTAAGGGTTCCAGTCATAGGATTGCGGCCATGCTGGAGCACCGCCTTAATTTATTTTCTATCAGTTTTGTTGTCACTTTATGGCCGGAAGTTGGTCTATGATTGAGTTTGTGGCAGCTGATCTTCCCTGAGTGAATCATCCAATGGCTGGATGGTCCAGTATCGTCGTTGGGAGTTTTTCCAATGATATTTTTTAATATATTTTTTTTATATATTTCAGTGTTTTAAATATTTGTATTAGGTCGTCAGGTATGAAATTTATCATTTAAATATACACGAGAATGTCTAGATGTGCAACTATATGCATGAGAATACATACATAAAACAAAACGTACAAATCTGCACACATACATACATACATACATACATACAAAAATACCTTGTTGTTGATGTTGAAATTCCAATGAGGGAGCCTTGGATCTAGGTTAGAAACCAGTTCTTTCCCTATTGGTAAGAAATCTTGAAATAAAAGTGAATAATGGCATACATACATCTAAACATACATACACACCTATACCTACATATGCATACATGCATACATACATATATGCTTATATACATACGCACATACGTCCATACATACGTGCATGCATACATACATACATACATACATACATACATACACACATAAATACATACATACATACATGCATACACACACACCTGCACACACATACATACATACAAACATACATACATACATACATACATGCATGCATACATACATACATACACACATACCTACATACACACCTACACATACATACATACATACATACACACTTACATTTACATACATACATACATACATACATACATACATACACCTTAAACCGAGAATATATACGTATCCTCAGTGTCCTACCGTTCACAAATCCAAATTTTCACCCTCCACATCGACCCGCGTCACCGTTTTTTATAAATTGTTTGAACGCTCACCGACAATAATCGTTAACAACCTTTCCACCTGAGGTGTTGAATGTTGCCAGCATCATTCTTGGCTTATCGATAATACACTTGCAGAGGTGATGACATCTGACGGATTGATCAAAGCCGTCAGCCTTTTGCATGTCTGTCGTTGCCTTCGAAAAGGATTTTATATTATCATTATTATCATTATTTTATTTATTGTTTTATAGAACAGAGACGATGATACCTTCTTGCCTCTTGGATAAGAAATACGGAGAAAAAAATAGTTATTCGTGTGTACGTATGTGACTATATATGTATATAGGAGAGTATTGCGGTTCGCTTAGTATATATATATATATATACACAGTATGTATATATATGTATATATATATATATATATATATATATATATATATATATATAT
>NC_068983.1:41818030-41818966 GCF_001194135.2 Octopus bimaculoides | reverse complement strand
TATATATATATATATATATATATATATATATATACGCATATGGAAATGAATATATTTCCTCCAGGGAAATTAGTGATGATTAATTGACTAATTAGTAGTAACAACGATATCCAAGTTGTTCTGGAAGTTACATATTAAGGTTACATTTTCTCAGAGACCACATATAAAAATCTCATTAAGACGCCATTTTCTCGGTGCCATGCAGTGTAAAATTTCTCCTGACCGATCGATGGAGGCAGGCTGAGTTTAGGTACACATATATCTGCACGACTGAAAAAAAATATATATATGATCAGGGAAAATACAAAATAGCCTAAGATAACCCTTGCAGGCGAATATCAAATATGTAAATATTTAAAAGATGCTTATTTATAATACAGAAGAAGGCGGCGAGCTATCATGGTCGTTAGCACGCTGGACGAAATGCTTAGCGGTATTTCATCCATCGCTACATTCTGAGTTCAAATTCCGCCGAGGTTGACTTTGCCTTCCATCCTCTCGGCATCGACAAATTAAGTACCAGTTGCGTACTGGTTCGATCTAATCGACTGACGCCCTCCCCCAAAATTTCGGGTCTTGTTCCAAAATTAGAAAAGATTGTTGTTATGTCCAGTTATTATTCCTATTGTATTTGTAATACATTGTTCGTTTTTTTTCCGTCCTTGTTTTTGTATACATTCGCTGCTTTCTTCCAAGGAATCTAATGCACTTAGCTTAGTTTTTCCTTGGGGCTGGTCAGATTGGAGCAATATCGAGAACAACCAGCCGAAATTGCAAAGATAATCTGGATCTCGACTGAAGAGAGAAAACTCCGAATGACATGTCCGTGTTTTCTTTGTATCGTCTATCTGGATGTTTTGTTGTCCCTTACTTGTGTCACCTAACTGTCTGGATGTTTTGCGTTCTTGTCCCATTCTGTATTATTTATATATATAT
>NC_068983.1:41815826-41816098 GCF_001194135.2 Octopus bimaculoides | reverse complement strand
AACGTGCAAGTGGCTGAGCACTCCACAGACACCTGTACCCTTCGCGTATTTCCTGGAGGAGATTCAGCGTGACACAGAGTGTGACAAGGCTGGTCCCCTTTGAAACACAGGTACAACAGAAACAGGAAGAAAGAGTGAGAGAAAGCTGTGGTGAAAGAGTACAGTCAGGTTCGCCACCAACTTTTGCCAGAGCCACGTGGCACTTTAGGTATTTTCGCTCAATAAACACTCACAACGCCCGGTCTGGGAATCGAAACCGCGATCCTATGACC
>NC_068983.1:41811720-41815816 GCF_001194135.2 Octopus bimaculoides | reverse complement strand
CGCCCGGTCTGGGAATCGAAACCGCGATCCTATGACCGCGAGTCCGCTGTCCTAACCACTGGGCTATTGCGCCTCCACACTATTGAATATGAAAAGAGATGACTAAGAATGAAGTGTTTTGAGTGAATGCTTTTGGGACTTGCAGACAGCGATTCAAATCTGTTATCTCACGTAGCATTTATATCTACGTATATTCTCTTCCTGATTATCTAAATTCTTCTTCTGATGACGGAACTGGTTTCTAACAAAGATACAATGCTCCATCATTTGAAAATAGAAGACAACGTTACATTTTAAACTTGAGAAAAGTCTTGAATATTTTTACCGATTACAGATTGTATTTGTAATGTGCGAATTAGCGGGTTGATTTCTTTTTCTGAAATTTTCCATAAGGTAGTTATTTACAAACCAAATGCATCACTTATTAGTAAAAGCATAAATTTTTAATCTGGATATAAAAGATGGAGGTTTTGAAGCAGTATGTATGTATGTATGTATGTATGTATGCATTTATGTATGTATGCATGTATGTATGTAAGTATGTATGTATGTATGCATGCATGTATGTATGTTTATATATGTAAGTATGTATGCATGCATATATGTATGTATTTATGTATGTATGTATGCATACATGCATGCACGTGTGTATGTATGTACGTACGTACGTATGTATGTATGCATGCATGTATGTATTATGCATGTATATATGTATGCATGTAATGTATGCATGCGTGCATGTGTATGTATGTACGTACGTATGTATATATGTATGTATGTATGCATGTATGTATGTATGTATGTATGTATGTATGTATGCAGAAACCGCAGAGAGTGTCCTCGCGACCTTACAATCGTGAGTCGAATGCCCTAACCACTAAGCCACGCACCTTCACACACACACACACACACACACACACACACATGTATATATGAGAGAAACGGACAGACAGGCAGACAGACTGACAGAGAAAGAGAGAAACAAAGAGAGAGAATGGAATTTTGATAAAAAGAAAGATATGAATGAGTTCCTGGTTTTATTTGTTATTGATCTTTTTTCTCAGGTGTTTTATAGGAAAAACCCTGACCTTAGGACAATATCTAATTGGATTGATCGGGGATCAGATGGTTGAGAATGTCCACAAAAGATAAATCTGGTGTTAATTCCAATAGGAGCGGAAATGAAGTGTGGCTGCACTAAGTGGTAAGAGAGTGAGTTGAGTGAGAGAGAGTGGGGGGAGGAGGAGGAAAGAGAGAGGGATAGAGATAGAAAGAGTTAAAGAGTGGGGAGAGGGGAGATAGGGCGTGAAAGGAGCAGGGAGAGGGCAGAGATAGAGAGAGTTAGAGTGACAGTGAGAAGTGCGATAGAAGTAGAGCGGCAAAGAGGAGGAGGACTAGAGGATAGAAAGAAAAGTAGTAGAGGGTGTGGGAGGTAAAAGGAGAGGGGAAAGAAAGGGGATGTGAGAGTGAAAAAGAGGAAAGAAGATATAGATATGTTGAAAGCTGATTAAAATCTGATGTCACAGGAAGTGTGCTGATCAATGAAGGACCTACATGAATAAGAGAAATCCGTTTTTTAAAGAGATTCCAACGGAAATAACTGGATAGATTATGGTACTATCGACTGAAAAGTCGAAAGTTCAAATCCGCTTCGGGAGATTTATTTCATACCGAGGCTGCACACTTCATCCCATGTGTTTCAATTTACACAGCAATGGAAGATAAATACCAGAACTGTCTTGAAATATTTTTACGATAAAAATGCTATCGGTGAGAAAAATATTCAAACAAGCCGAGAAAATGATTTGAAGTGTTTAGGTACTGAAATTTATATTTTGTATTCAAATTCTACTAGAGTCGACTTTGCTTTTCAAACTTTTGGAACCGATAAAACAAAATTCCTTTTAAGTTCTATGGTTGGTGTAATCAACAAATCTTCTCCCGAATATTTTATCAAAAAACTAATTTGGCCTGGAAACAGGTGTTTCGTCTATGCCTTTTGTAGGTCTGCAGAAAGGAACTTTGGTTATGGTCTTTGTAGATTGGAAGAAGATGTACACTTATTTCTTTATTGCCCACAAGGGGCTAAACATAGAGGGGACAAACAGGGACAAACAAAGGGATTAAGTCGATTACATCGACCCCAGTGCGTAACTGGTACTTATTTAATCGACCTCAAAAGGATGAAAGGCAAAGTGGACCTCGGCGGAATTTGAAGAACTCAGAACGTAGCAGCAGACGAAATACCTATTTCGTTATTGCCCACAAGGGGCTAAACATAGAGGGGACAAACAAGGACAGACAAAGGGATTAAGTCGATTACATCGACCTCAGTGCGTAACTGGTACTTAATTTATCGACCCCGAAAGGATGAAAGGCAAAGTCGACCTCGGCGGAATTTGAACTCAGAACGTCACAGCAGACGAAATACCGCTGAGCATTTCGCCCGGCGTGCTAACGATTCTGCCAGCTGGCCGCCTTAAGGAGATGTACACTTCGTCTTTATAGGTCCGTGAACAGCGCTGGATTAACCATTAAACAAAATAAGCACGTACTTACGGCATCAAGGGAAGGGGGCACAACAGAAATGGCAGATGGTTTACGGCACAAAAGAAATCACTTTAAATTTGCTAAAGTAATATACGAAGTGGTCTGTACGGTCGGAAATATAATTTCGAAGTGTTCATGGTGTCAAGGTAAAACATTATTTTCCATCTTATTGTTAGTTTTGCTTCATTTTGAAAAATTAAAATTTATTTTATGGTTTATTATTGTTTACATTTTGAATTGCATATGTATAGGAACGCCAACATTTTTAAGGGCTTAGGACCTCTATAGATCTTAATGTTGCTCTATCTGGAGAATAGGGCTGCGCTCGTGATCTTTCTAAGTTTGTCAGAAGAAGTTTTGCTCGTGGTCTTTGTAGGGTTAGAAGGAAAGCTATGCGCTTATGGTTCTTTAGAGGTAGGAAGGAGTTGTGCTCATTTTTGTACATCTGTATGGCAAGTTTATATACATATAATCTTTGTAGGTCTGTACGAAGGAGATGTACTTATGGTCTTTTTAGGTTTGTAGGAAGGAGCTGTGCTTATGGTCTTTGCAGGTCTGTTGGAAGGAGCTGTGCTTATGGTCTTTGTAGGTCTGTAGAAAGAAGCTGTGCTTATGGTCTTTGTAGGTCTGTAGAAAATTGCCACATATTCTGTTCTACATTTTACTACTGTCACTGTGAAGGCGCGTAGCATAATGGTTAGGGTATTCAGCTAACGATCGTAAGGTCTAGCGTTCGATTCCCGGCGACGCGTGGTGTTTTTGAGCAGGACATTATATGCCACGTTGCTCCAATTTACTCAGCTGGCAAAAAAATGAGTTGTACATGTATTTCAAAGAGCCAATCTTGTCGCATTCTGTTACGCTGAATCTCCCAAAGAACTACGTTAAGGCTCAGTCACTTCCTCATTAGTT
The DNA here is from genome assembly GCF_001194135.2 of Octopus bimaculoides. Lineage (NCBI taxonomy): Eukaryota > Metazoa > Mollusca > Cephalopoda > Octopoda > Octopodidae > Octopus > Octopus bimaculoides. The sequence continues at coordinate 41,812,354 of NC_068983.1, read as the reverse complement.
TCACGAGCACGCTGTTTCGGTGATCGGATCGGCTGGAACAGGCGTCGTCGTAACCGACGGAGTACCATTTTGTTTACTGTTGTCACTACTTGCTTTTGTTGTTGTTATTGTCGTCGTCGTCGTTGTTGTTGCTGTTGTCTTAATTATCGTAACCATTACATTTATCTTTGTTGCAACTGCTCTCGGCTCTCTTGTTTTTGCGATGTTTCTGATTTTCTGTTGCTGTTTTCGCTGTATTTTTTATTTTTTAAATATTTTACAATTAGTTTTGTTGTTGTTATTCTTCTTCAGAGTATTATTTCTTTGTTGTTGTTGTCATTGCTGTTCCTCGGCCTACTTTAAGGAAGTGTGATATTTTTCTTTAATTTTGTTAAAATAATTTGTTTTTCTTCACTGATTTTTTTTCTTCCGTGTATCTCTATGTCTAGCATCTGTCTGTATCTATGCTGTATCTGCATGTACTCATGCATTTATGTATGCACACACGTATGTATGCGTGTACCTACAAATGTATTATGTATACATGCACGTATATATGCATTGTGCATGCCTATGTGTGTGTGTGTATGCTTGTATGTATTTATGTATATATATATATATATGTATATATATATATATATATATATATATATAT
>NC_068983.1:41810179-41811478 GCF_001194135.2 Octopus bimaculoides | reverse complement strand
TCTCGATATGAATGAGTGACTGACTGACTGAAGAATTCCCATTAACATCGACAGAGGGCGTGACTGACAATCGGAAGTTGTCCATGCTGGATCATCATTGATCATGGCCCTGTCGAACGTGGTGAGACTTGCCGACAACGTAACGGAACAGACACACGACATAGCATCCCGGTGACTTTTTCATTGGCCTTCAACAACCGACGAAGTAGTAGTAGTAGTAGTAGTAGTAGTAGTAGTAGTAGTAGTAGTAGTAGTAGTAGTAGTAGTAGTGAGAGGAGGAGAATGAGCATCGACATCAATAAGGTGTTGGTGTTGGGTGTCATAATAATGATAATGATAATGATGGAATTGGGGCGGATGTGATGATGAGGTGTTAATGATGATGGTGGTACTGGTGGTGGTAGTAGTGATGGTGGTGGTTCAGGAGGAGGTAGTAGTGGTGGTAGCCAATATTTTGCTACTAAGGGCAGCGAGCTGGCAGAGTCGTTAGCACGCCGGGCGAAATGCTCAGCGGTATTTCGTCTGCCGTTACGTTCTGCGTTCAAATTCCGCCGAGGTTGATTTTGCCTTTCATGCTTTCGGGATCGATTAAATAAGTACCAGTTACGCACTGGGGTCGATGTAATCGATTTAATCCCTTTGTCTATCCATGTTTTCCCCTCTATGTTTAGCCCCTTGTGGGCAACAAAGAAATAAATATTTTGTTACAAGCGATAGAAGCACTATTATCTTTTAGCTTATACTTGTTTCAGTCATTAGACTGCGGCCATCTTGAAGAATTTTAGCGAAATTAATCGACCCAAGTACTTATTTTCTTTTAAGCTTGATTCTATATGTCGCTTTTACCGAACCGCTAAGTTACGAGACTTAAACACACCAACACCGGTTGTCAAGTGGAATTGAGGGACAGACACAGGCAGAAATACAACACACACATGTACATGTGTGTGTATATATATTATTATTATTTTAATTTTTATTGTATTTGTAAAACATTGTTCGTTTTTTCCGTCCCTGTTTTTGTATACATTCGCTGCTTTCTTCCAAGGAATCTAATGTTCTTAGCCTTTTTTTTTTTCCTGAGGCTGGTCAGATTGGAGCAATATCGAAAATAACAAGCCGAAATTGCAAAGATAATCTGGATCTCGACTGAGGAAAGAAAACTCTGAATGACCTGTCCTTGTTTTCTTTGTATTGTCTATCTGGATGTTTTGTCCCTTTCTTGTATCACCTAACTATCTGGATGTTTTGCATTCTTGTCCCATTTTGTATTAGTGGTTTTTCTTTAAATTATATACA
>NC_068983.1:41809063-41809874 GCF_001194135.2 Octopus bimaculoides | reverse complement strand
ATATATATATATATAACAGGTTTCTTTCAGTTTCTGTCTACCAAATCCACCCACAAGGATTTGGTCCACCCGAGGCTATAGTAGAACACTTGCCCAAGGTGCCACGCAGTGCGACTGAACCCGGAATTATGTTGTTGGGAAGCAAGCTTCTCATTATTCAGCAACGTATAGGGCTGAAAATCATAGAAGTATATCACGATCAAACGAATAGGGTTCAGAAACTTCAAAAGCCTTACCAAATATGTATTTCTGCTTCTTTGAACGTCATCAGTGGTAAGTATACTGTAGCAACCGCATCATTAGACATATTCAGACTCCACTGGTATGTTTCGACTTTCTCTGACGCACAAAAATGGACATCTTTACCAGAAGAATTCTTCAATGGGTAATCGGTTCCATTGCTGGACTCTCACCATCTGAGGAAGAAAAAACAAACAAAAAAAGTGACACTCGTTAGTTTCGACGATGAGGCTTAAAGTTGATCCGATCAACCGAACAGCCTGCTCGTGAAATTAACGTGCAAGTGGCTGTGTACTCCACAGATACGCGTACTCTTACCGTAGTTCTCAAGGAGATTCAGCATGACATAAAATGTGACAAGGCTGTCCATTGAATTACACGTACGACTCATGTGTTCCTGTTGAGTGGACGTAACTATAAGTAATTATGATCACAAGAGTTTAATTGTTTTTAATTTTGAATTTAACTTTTGGATCATTCAAGAATCTTATCAGAACAAAAAAAAAAATAATAATAATAAAGTGTGGGGGAAGAAAGAAAGAAAATTTCAAATTGTAAAAGCAGAGAACAA
>NC_068983.1:41803939-41806412 GCF_001194135.2 Octopus bimaculoides | reverse complement strand
AGAAAGGAATAAGAGAAAATAAATAGAGAGAGAATGAAAAAAAAAAACTTGAAGATATCAGCGGTCCAACATAATGTATGTATGTATGTATGTATGTATGCATGTATGCATGTATATATGTATGTATGTATGTATGTATGTATGTATGTAAGTATGTATGTATGTGTGTATGTGTGTATGTGTGTATGTGTATATGTGTGTGTATGTGTGTGTGTATGTGTATATATATATATATATATATATATATATGTGTGTGTGTGTGTGTGTGTGTGTGTGTGTGTGTGTCTATCATGACTTACCAGCTTTACACGGACGTTTAAATTGAAGAAACAAATAAACATAAATTCACAAAGAAGAGTAAATTTGTCGATGCTGGTGCTGAATCTATCTTATTGGCATGGTAAGCTAATTAGGGTTAGCAACAGGAAGGAAATAAAAATGTTGTATATTATTTTGCTTTAATAAAGATTTCTCTGTTCCTGAAATGTTAAATGTTTCCTCTGCTCATGGCAAACAAACATACCTTAGGTTTTTCCTTCTATCTTGCGTTTCTATAATAGCTCTTTCCAGCGTAGAATATAATTAATCTTCTAGAAATATATCGGTTGTATTTGATTAAAGCTAATTAGCGACATTGGAATTGGTCCAGTTACAGTTTAATGTCGACAGCTGCGTTGATAAAACGTTAGATGAGTTTTGTTGACGATGACATTGGGAATTTGTGAACGCTACAGATTTAAATGTGAATATCTATAAAATCGGAGATGATCATGCTCATTCCTCACTGCAGTTCATGTTTAATTAATTTGAATTAATTAAAATTTCAGAGTCTTCTCCTCTAGTCTTTTAGATTGTGATTATTCTCATCAGTGTGGAGGCGCAATGGCCCAGTGCTTAGGGCAGCGGACTCGCGGTCATAGGATTGCGGTTTCGATCCCCAGACCGGGCGTTGTGAGTGTTTATTGAGCGAAAACACCTAAAGCTCCACGAGGCTCCGGCAGGGGATGGTGGCGAACCCTGCTGTACTCTTCCACCACAACTTTCTCTCACTCTTACTTCCTGTTTTTGTTGTGCCTGTAATTCAAAGGGTCAGCCTTGTCACACTGTATCACACTGTGTCACGCTGAATATCCCCGAGAACTACGTTAAGGGTACACGTGTCTGTGGAGTGCTCAGCCACTTGCATGTTAATTTCACGAGCAGGCTGTTCCGTTTATCGGATCAACTGAAACCCTCGACATCGTAAGCGACGGAGTGCCAACAACAACAACATTCTCATCAGTAAGGTCATAATTTTAACTACATGGTTTACTTCATTAAATAAGCTTGCACCAGTTTTATTACAATATAGTAGATATTTACCTTCACCCATGCCATCAGGAGGACCTCTGCGTGTTAACGCTATCTGGTACCAAATCTCTCTTAAATAACAATCTACCGGCAGAAAAAAGAACGGGCATGTTAGAGGATATGGTCATAAATACAAAAAAATTATGGAATGGTCAAAACTAGAACGTCTTTGGTCATAGATTTTCTCGATCACTGTTTAACTAGCTTTGAACACCAACAACAATGTCCTGATCTCTCTTCTGTATTCGTCGTGTCACTAAAATCGTCCGATTCAGTCAAAGGAGAATATCTGTTGATATCTTCTCAAAAAATTGAATTTCTTTTGAGAATAGTTAAAATGATTCGCTGATGGTATAGTGGCGTTCGCTGCAGTATTTGTGGACGCGTTGTAATGAATTATCAGTCTCAAATGGATTCAGAGAAGAAAGTGACATTGCGTCATTCCTGTTTGGTATTATCTTCTCTGCTATTCTCCAGGATACTTTCAAAAACTGTTATAAAGGGTCCCACATTTAAATTCAGGAGGAAAGATGATGATATCTTCAACCTCAAGTGCCTAAAGCCACCGACACTGATCTAATTTCTGTTTGGAATCTACACTCTTGCATATTGATGACTGCATTTTAATAGTCTGCACTCAAAATGAGTTACAGAACTCTGTAAACGATTTCACCAGAACAAATATTTGATACAGTTCCGCCATTAAGAAAACAGGAGTTCAAACCATGACCGGGACTTCTACCACAAGACCAGGTCATACAAATTGGGGGAGAATAACTGAAGGTTATGTTGAAGTTCTGGTATCAGAAGGGAGAATTTTCTCCTGTCGAATGCCCACATAGACGATGCGATCACAGACAGCAAAAGCAAGAGTCACCTTTGGAAAAGTGCGCTGCAGACTCTGGTTTAGCACAGCGATCAGGATGTATTGGTCTGCTATCTTATACTCTTTTTTTACTCTTTTACTTGTTTCAGTCATTTGACTACGGCCATGCTGAGGCACCACCTTTTAGTCGAGCAAATCGACCCCAGAACTTATTCTTTGGAAGCCTAGTACTTATTCTATCGGTCTCCGTTTGCCGAACCGCTAAGTTACGGGGACATAAACACACCAGCCTCGGTT
>NC_068983.1:41800104-41802622 GCF_001194135.2 Octopus bimaculoides | reverse complement strand
TGAATAGTAATAAAGTCTTGACGAATCAGTTTTAATTATTTATTCGATGATTCATTAAAAATTAGTTTCAAATTTTAGCAAAAAGCCAGCAAGTTCGGAGGAGAGGGTAAGTCCATTATATCGACTCAATTGACCAACTGGTACTTATTCTATCGACCCCGAAAAGATGTACGGCAAAGTTGACTGGCAAAGATGAGTTGTACCTGTAATTCAAAAGGAGCCGGCCCTGGCACATTCTATGTCACGCTGAATCTCTTTGAGAACTACGTTAAGGATACGCGTGTTTGAGGTGTACTCAGCTACATGTATGTTAATTTCATGAGCAGAGTGTTCCGTTGATCGTGTGATCGTCGTAACTGACGGAGTGCTACTTCATATGTTTATCTCCCTCTCTCTCCCCTCTCTTTCACTCCCTCTGTCTTTCTGACACTCTCTCTCTCTCTCTCGCTCTCTCTCTCAATCTCACTGTCTGTCTATCTCACTCATTCCCTCTGTCTCTCTCTGTCTGTCTCTCTTTCATTCCCACTGTCTGTCTGTCTCTCTCTCCCTTCTCTCTCACTTCCTGTCTGTTTGTCTGTCTCTCTCTCTCTTTCTTTCACCCCTCTGTCTATCTGTCTCTCTTTCTCTCTCCCTCACTCCTTCTGTCTCTCTGTCTCTGTCTCTCCCTCTCTCTCATTCCCTCTTTCTGTCTGTCTCTCTCTCTGTCACTCCCTTTGTCTCTCTGCCTCTCTCTCTCTCACTCCCACTGTCTGTCTCTCTCCCCTCTCTCTCACTCCCTCTGTCTCTCTCTCTCTCTTTCACTCCCCCTTGTCTGTCTGTCTCTCTCTCTCTCATTCCCTCTGTCTGTCTGTCTGTTTCTCTCTCCCTCTCACTATCTGTCTATCTGTCTCCTCTCTCTCTCTCACTCCCTCTAATTGCCTCTATCTCTCTCTCTCTTTCTTTCTCTCTCTCTCTCTCTCTCTCTCTCTCTCTCTCTCTCTCTCTCTCTCTCTTTCCCTCTCTCTTAGAATCGGTTGCGCTGCGTTGTGAGAAGGACGTGGGAAACCCCTGACAGTGAGTGACCCTTTACCTCACGACTGCTCTCTGTCACCGTGGAAGTATTTGGTCGTCGAGCCAGATATCAGAGTATAACACATGACGATGATGATAACTTGTGTGTGTGTGTGTGTGTGTGTGTGTGTGTGTGTGTGTGTGTGTGTGTGGCTGTTCCTTCATCTGCACATGTCTCGCCAGTGCAGCCTCTGTATCGACCAAAAAGCAAGATTGCACATGAAACCTCAACAATTAAGACGAACGACACGAGTGACTTATGTTGGTTTTGTTATTGCGACGATTGGCAAGAAATAAGTGATCACAAGAATAAATATTTACCCTTATTCTGTCATTCTAATCACATTCTTGTTCTTAAAATATTTATTCTTCACCCGCATCCTAGTCACGAACTCATCGAATATTTCTTGAACAAAGACTATGAAATCTTAAGTTCAACTTTACTATGAAAGTTCGTTATTTTTCATGGCTGGCCGTGGCTGGGATGACTAGAATAATATCAGTCTTTTTTAGGCTTCTTTTAATATTCGTTTATTTATTTTTTTCCACGTCTAGTGTCCTGTACATTGAGGGTGGAGAAAGGCTGTATTATAACGCTTATGGTTTCCTCAAAACCATTTACAGTTTGTGTGGTTAATTAGCTTCAAACTGATATTGAAACCACATTACATTCTCCTTGTCCTTGTTTTTGTTGTTGTTGATCAATATCCTCAAAAGTTCCTGATAAAAAAGAAGTATGCTTACTGGCATTCCAGCCATGGTTGTCTCGTTTAAAAATAATATATGTAGGCGCAGCCGTGATTGTGTAGTGAGAGGTTTACATCCCGACCACATGGTTCTTGGTTCCATCCCACAGCGTGACAATTCGAACAAGTGCCTTCTTTGACCAAACAAACCCTCGTGCGTTCGAGCGTGCGCGCGTGTGTGTGAGTGTATGTATGTATATATATACTCTCTTTACTCTTTACTCTTTTACTTGTTTCAGTCTTTTGACTGCGGCCATGCTGGAGCACCGCCTTTTAGTCGAACAAATCGACCCCAGGAGTTATTCTTTGGAAGCCTAGTACTTATTCTATCGGTCTCTTTTGCCGAACCGCTGTGTTACGGGGATGTAAACACACCAGCATCGGTTGTCAAGCGATGGTGGGAGGACAAACACACACATACAAGCATATGCACACGCACACATACATATATATATATGTAGGAGTGGCTGTGTGGTAAGTAGCTTGCTTACCAACCACATGGTCCCGGGTTCAGTCCCACTGCGTGGCATCTTGGGCAAGTGCCTTCTACTATAGCCTCGGGCCGACCAATGTCTTGTGAGTGGATTTGGTAGACGGAAACTGAAAGAAGCCCGTCGTATATGTGTATATATATGTGTATGTGTGTGTGTGTGTGTTTGTATGTCTGTGTTTGTCCCCCCAACATCGCTTGACAACCGATGCTGGTGTGTTTATGTCCCCGT
>NC_068983.1:41795487-41797109 GCF_001194135.2 Octopus bimaculoides | reverse complement strand
CGCACACACACACGCACGGACACACCGACACACACGCTCACATACAACACATGCACCTACACACACACGCGCACACACACACACACACCTACACACACACACCTACACACACAACACACACACACAAGCTAACACACACACACACGCACACACACATATACACGCACACATACACATATTTTCAACAAATCCTTTAGTTTTGGTATCTGTTACTTGTTTCTGTCATTGGACTGCGGCCATGCGGGGGCACTCTCAAATTGACCACACTACTTATATTCTTCTGAGTTTGGTGCTTTTAGTACAAGTGTCTTTTGCCGAACTGCTATGTCACATGGACGTAATCTAACCAAGTTCGGTTACTAAGCGATTGTGGGGAACAGACACACATATCTGTGTGTGTGTGTGTGTGTGTGTGTGTGTGCGTGTGTTCATGTGTGCGAGTGTGTATGTGTGTGCGTATGTGTGTATGTGTGTAGTTTTCATCTTCCAAATCCATTCACAAGGCTTTAGTTGGCCCGAGGCTATAGTTGATAATACTCGACCAAGGTGCCACGCAGTGGGACTGAACCCAGAACCATGTGGTTGCAAGACAAACATTTTGCCACACAGCTACGCCATCTACAAAAATTCTTTTGTGAACCCTGGAACACAACAAAATCCAACTTTAGACCATCTCATGACCTGCATCTGATACACCTAAACAGAACACACATGTGTACAGAGTTATTTCCATTTCAAACCAAAGTAACTCTGCCAACATTAACGTCCTGTTAAGCCACACCCTACAAGCATACTTTCCCCCTACCCTCTTCCCTTCCCTTTCCTATGCACCTACTTCCATGACCTATATACAACAAACGTAATTTCTATTTCACATTCCTACACGTACTTTAGAAGCAACTTTCCCAAATGTAATACAGTCTGACCAAGGCTAGCAGGCTGAAACGCCTGTATAGATAGATAGATAGATAGATAGATAGATAGATAGATAGATAGATAGATAGATAGATAGATATACAAACAGATACACACACACACACACACATATCAGGTTGGTGCAAAAGTAATGACCGATTTCTAGAAAAAATGTTTCAGACCGAATTTATCAATTTTTTAACCTCTTCTTATAGTTTTAAGATATCTCTGTGTCTAATTTGTACTATTTTCTTTCAGACTATCTATCTTGTAGCCATAATTCTCGGAAATTTTTACCATCATATTTGACCCATCTAAAGATCACATAAGAAATGTTTTATTCTACGAGTTTCATAAAGGTGTCAATGCAAGTGCGGCAGCAAGATATATTCAGAGCAATTATGGGGATGATGTAGTGAATGAAAGAAGTTGCAGGAGGTGGTTTTCCCGTTTCCGAAGTGGTGATTTCACTATCTATCTATCTATCTATCTATCTATCTATCTATCTATCTATCTATCTATTTCCATTGTCATGGAATCTCATCCCCAAAGACAAAAACAATGTTCTCCTCTTCAAAACAAAACCCCCAAAAGAACATCTGTTTTATATAAATGAACAAGCTGTTTGTACATTCACAAAATTCTATTTGACAAGTTCGAGAAACGAACGAAAGCGCTAATAATAATGAAGAAATAAAAAGATTTCT
>NC_068983.1:41793432-41795163 GCF_001194135.2 Octopus bimaculoides | reverse complement strand
AGTACAATATAAAGCTTTGTAGTGTCAAGTACTGGTTGTCACAAAAGTATTAAAATACAGATATACATTCTTTCATAATCATAAGAGAATGTTAAAAACAATTTAAGTATTAAATTACATATGTAAAAATACATATGTATTTAATACTTAAACTGTTTTTATCATTTTCCTATTATTATCAGAGAATGTATATATATATATTTTAATACTTTTGTGACAACCAGTACTTAACACTACAAAGCTTTATATTTTACTTTTGACAATCTTTTTCTAAAAAAGTGAAACCGGTTAAGTGAATAAACATCTTTAAAATTGCATTTTTAAACCTTCTTTCATATATATTTCCACTCGTGTAGTATCTTATAATTTAACACTCGTGAGGTGCCTTATAATTTAACACACTCACCGGTAAAATTTCTACTTATTTCTTATTTTTATTTTCCTAAAATTTTCGTTGCGGCTTACAAACTTTTCAATAGTCTTGACTGTCCGTTATTTACACTGCGTTCCTTTCTGTAAGTTTGTGCGCATGTGTGTGGGTCAGTGTGTGTGTGTGCTTATGCATGCATGTATGCATGTTTGTATGTATGTGTATGTGTATGTATATATGTGTTCGTATGCATATGTATATATGTATGTATGTATTCCGCATATTCATGTGTTTGCATGTCCGAGTGTGTGTATGTGAGTGTTTCGCAACTATGGTCCGTGTTTGTATGTATGGATGTGTATCTCCATATGTGTGGACACGTGTCTCCATATGTGTCCTTGTGTGAAGTGAAGCGTGTGTGTATATATGGTCATGCGTTTCAGTCTCCATTTGCGTATGTGTGTTTGTCTGTTCATATAAGCTATGTACCTAGATACATAGATACACGCAAGAAGATGGAATAAATATGGTAATAATTTTAGAATGCTTTCGTCAGTCTTTTACGTTCTGAGTTCAAATTCCGCCGAAGTCGATTTTGCCTTTCATCCTTTCGGGGTCGATAAATTAAGTACCAGTTGCGGTGCCCCAACATGGCCGCAGTCAGATGACAGAAACAAATCAATGAGTAAAAGAGAGAGCAAAAAAAGAATATATATTCTTTTAGACTTTTATTATTTTTTTTTGTTTCACATACGCTCACATACACACAGAGATACACATACACTTCTATATACATATACATATACGTGCATACACACGTATACACATATACATGTATACACGCACATGCATACATACACATACATGTATAAATACGTATGCACACTCATACACACACACACACACACATACATATATATATATATATATATATATATATATATATATATATATATATATATATATATGCATTCTTCATATATATATATATATGTATACATACATACATACATACATACATACATACATACATACATACATATATAATGCATGCATGAAGAATGCATATATGTGTGTGTTTATACGTGTGTGTGTGTGCACGTATATGTATATAGGAGTGTATGTGTATCTGTGTGTGTATGTGAGCGTATGTGAAACAAAAAAAATACTAAAAGTCTAAAAGAATATATATTCTTTTTTTTCTCTTTTACTCATTTCTTTGTTTCAGTCATCTGACTGCGTCCATGCTGGAGCGACCCCAACACTAATTCTTTGTAAGCCTATTACTTATTCTATCGGTGTCTTTTGCCGAACCACTAAGTTCCGGGGTTGTAAACATACCAGCGTCGGTTGCCAAGTGT
>NC_068983.1:41791163-41793230 GCF_001194135.2 Octopus bimaculoides | reverse complement strand
ATATATATATATATATATATATATACGCACATATATATAAATATATATTACGACAGGCTTCTTTCAGTTTCCGTCTGCCAAATCCACTCACAAGGCTTTGGTCGGCCCGAGGCTGTAGTAGAAGGCACTTACCCAAGGTGTCACGCAGTGGGGCTGAACCCAGAACCATGTGGTTAGAAAGCAAACTACTTACCACACAGCCACTCCTGCGCCTATATACAAATTTTTATAATTTTATTTATACCTAATAAATGAATATTTTATTCTTTTATTAACTATAAAATTACCTTATTTATATATTCATCTTCTCTCAATCATCTCTATCTAATTTATTGACTGTTGTAGTTCCATTTATTTTACTTTATCACTAATCATATTCTACTCAACCTGTAAACTCTTCACCCGAGCATATAATAATACAAATCATAAACTGTAACATTTAGTCCGCTGAAATGAATTGTTAGGTCCATTTATAACATCCAAAGGTACAGCTTTTTTTTTTCTCTGATGAAATTATACTCATGTCACATAAATGTAAATTTAATGTACAAATTTGTAATTAAATTATTGAATATTAATTGAAACGGCTGTAAGAAGCGAAGATGACCAATTTGTTAGTAATAAACAATTATTAACTTCCTTATTTCCATTCTCTTTTGTTCTTTTACACACGCACACATATACGTATATACACATAAACATATACATACATACGTATAAATACAGACACACACAACACACACGCACACGTACGCAGACACACACACGCACACTATCTCTAAAGCACAGCAAAGTGTATACTTAATTGGATCTGGCCTGGGGTTAAAGAAAAAATACTTGAATTGCGAAAGTTTAGAGAATTCGAACAGAATAACTTTTGAACCAAATTCAAGAAATGGTTTTAAGCACCGTATAACAATACTCTACTTCATTCAGATCACTAAAGCACTCGAAGAGGCATGAACATCACTACATACATAATTTGTTATTGCTTTTTGGGGGGTTTCTTCTGCGGTTTTTAATCAAAACCAATATTTTTAACAGCCATGGCAAGTGTAGAGGAAGAATAAAATGTTACAATGCGGTTTCGAATTTCAGTGGAAGGCAGTTCGTTTCTTTTTAAGTCGATGACTCTTTTGAGAAAAACACGAATCTCACAAATCCGACCCCAATCTTCCCTGCTCCGTCCCCACCCCCGCCCACACGAATCCGTGTGATTGTCTATAAACGAGATCAATACATTTCTTGTTTATCCCCAAATTTTTTATTTCTTTTTGCTTAGTGATAAAAGAATTCTAAGCAAACTATTTCATTCGCTCTTTCGTCCATTCACTTCTCGCTTTCTTTTCCAAACATTTAACCAAATATGGACATAGCAGAACAAGAACGAGCAAGTATCAAGACTTAAGAAAACATGTCTGCAAGTAAGAAAAAAATAAAATGCAATATCACGGCGTGAAATACGAAACTGTGGACAAAATATCATATCCACTGACCTCCAGCACTTTATTTAATCCACCCAAAAGCTTCCACTCTGCACCTTTTCCCCCTTTCTTCTGGTGTGTAACTTGGATTTATTTTGTGAAAGCGTGTGGCCTAGTGATTAGAGTACTCGGCTCGCGATCATAAAGTCGTGGGTTCAATTCCTGTTGCATGTCCTTCAACAAGGTACTTCATTTCACGTTATTCAAATCGTTAAGACAGATTTTTCAGACGCAGTAACAACTCTGCCAGCTTGCATAAAATAATAATAATAATAATAATAATAATAATAATGATAATAATAATAATAATAATAATAATAATAATAATAATAATAATCCCAGCAATGGCTGAGAAGCTCAGGACTCAAAGCAGAGACTGAAGGATTTTTAATTGCTGCACAATACCAGAGCCTCCCCACCAGAAATTACCAAAAACACATAATGAAAAGAAATATAACAAGTAACTGTAGAATATGTGGAGATGGACAAGAAACAATAAATCATATTATCTCTGGCTGCCCAGTCCTGGCTAAGAAGGAATATATTCACAGACACGACAGAGCTGGGACCTATATACACTAGA
>NC_068983.1:41787002-41791153 GCF_001194135.2 Octopus bimaculoides | reverse complement strand
ACAAAGACCTGGAAATAGAGATAACTCGAATGTGGAATCTAAAAACAGAAACAATTCCTATCATAGTAGGTGCCCTAGGTATAATAAAAAAATATTCAGACAAATACATAACAAAAACACCAGGACTTACAAATATATATAACATACAGAAAATTGCACTACTGGGTACTGCACACATTCTACGCAAAACACTTTCAATACAGTAAACATAAGAGCACCACAGGAAACCACAGCACATACCCAAGGCGCACAGAGCTGCGCTCGGTAGTGAAGTGAAAGCACGTTATAAAAATAAAACTACTGAACAATAATAATAATAATAAAAATAAATGCCCGGGTGCAGTACCAGGCAGTTGCCCTCATGGCTTCTGATCTTAATTGATTGGATGTGTTATCATGTACATTGTTTTGTCTTGGTATAAATGAAGGGCTACAGTAAATATTCTGCTTAATACCACAGGTTTGCTTGTCACTTGTTTGACCTTAACCAGTTGAGCATGTCCCTTGGTGGCTGACGATATGTGCATCTCTGATCATGAGCAGAAGTAGTGGGGGAGCATCATAGCCATGTGTTGAGAGGAATTCTTGGAGAGTTGAATAATTTACCTTTGGAAACATGAGTGTTTTGCGCAACATCCTTAAACAAACCTTTTGAGCGGAATGGGCTACTCGACCTGAAGAAAATTCTAGCTGGGCCCCATCTGCGAGGTCATGCGCTGTTTATCTTGATATGAGATCACCATGTCGCGCACATATGGTTGTGATGCATGTGCCTGGTGTACCCTTATCAGACGGGTAGTCATGATGGGTATAATGGGCTTCGTATATTTTACCCCAGTGTCACTTTGATGGCATGCACTGCTCTCTCACTCAATAATAATAATAATAATAATAATAATAATAATAATAATAATAATAAGGGATCTCTGTCTGAGGTCCTTGTTGTGACACAGTACAAAGTCTTTAATCAATAACCTCACAATATTGTATACTGTACGACGTCTACTATAATAATGATCATGATGATGATGATGATAATAATAATAATAATGATAATAATAATAATAATAATAATAATAATAATAATAATAATAATAATAATAACCTTACTCAAGGAACCAGACAATTGGTTAATCTTGTGCGCTTATAGCACGGCCTTGGATACCAACCATGGAAATACTCACTAGAACCCGTGTCGTTCGAAGAACGCGTTCATCAGTGACCTTAGGTTCTGACACTGAGCTCGTTAAACCAGGACCAATTTCCTCAAGAACCTGTAACAAATCAAACCAGGAATATTCCCGAAACTGACTCTCAGGATCAACTACCAAACCTATCTCAAAGACAGAAATGGACTAAGGAGGAATATATCGAAGTTATGCATGCTTATAATTATTCAACACTAACCCCAGAAACATCAACCACGCAAGAAGATGGAATAAATATGGTAATAATTTTAGAATGCTTTCGTCAGTCTTTTACGTTCTGAGTTCAAATTCCGCCGAAGTCGATTTTGCCTTTCATCCTTTCGGGGTCGATAAATTAAGTACCAGTTGCGTACTGGGGTCGATCTAATCGACTGGCCTCCTCTTCAAAAATTTCGCCCTTGTGCTTAGAGTAGACAAGAATGATTTGAGCATGCATAACAAAACAAACGTGCCCTTGCTAATTTTGCTTAATGGTTAATCCAGCGCTGGTTAAGTGGTAAGTGCGTGGGATTGTTTCTGTTTCCAGGACCTATACTCAGGTTATTTCTCTTTCTATATCTTTCATTTCGACACTTTCTCCATTTCTTTTAGATACACATTGCCTTTTGTTTGGACTGATTCATTGATTTGAAGCTTTTTTAAAAAAATTTCTTGATCTTCGATGACTATATCCAGTCTATTAGCCTTAATTTCTCTATCTGTTTGTATTGGTATATACCAGTATATGGTTGCTTTGTCATTTCCTGAGACCCTTTCTGGGACATGCTTATACCATCTTTTTCCTGTTGTCACTCCATTGTGTTAGCACAAATTCCTGTGTATATCGGTACCAACTCTGTCGTGTAAGCGGGATATATTTCTTCCTGACAAAGACTAAGTAATAAATGACAATATGATTTGTTGTTTCTTCCACACCACCACCACTACGACATATTCTGAAGTTAGTTATTGTATTCTATTTCACTGTTTTTTTTTTTGTTTTTTTTTGTGGTTTCTGCTGGCATTGGACTTGTGTCCCTTCAGTCTCTGCTTTGACTCCTACGTTTCTCAACCATTGTTGTGATTTAACTTTGTCTATTTCTTTTCTATTTATCTTTTCGCGGCATTTGCCATGTAAGAACTTTTCTTGCCATCATTTTATCATTGTATTTCGTAGTTCAAGTTTTAGCTTAGATTTTAGCTGCCTTACAGTTGTTGTCTCTTCTTTTTCTTCATATTCTTCAAGTATTATGACCTCTTCCTTGAAGACAGAAAAAAGTTGTTTTTTTTTACTGTAGTCGTGATTTGTGGATATTTTTATCATTTCCCCTAGATTCTGAATTCGATATTTCTGTCGTCCTATGGTGAATATTTTATAGCAGTTTTCTAGTTGTATAAGCATCTACCGCCTTCAGCTCGTTGCATATATAATCATGTAGTCAAATTTGGGTGATGTATCTTAAATGCATTCATTATTCTTGTTTTTCTGTCTAGCTTGGCTAGTTATTTACTTTTTGATTAAGATTATTATTATCCTAATTTATAACTGGGACAGCTAGAGTATGGATGCTTATTACTTTGTTTTTTACATTAGCTCTGTTTTAAGCATTAATCTATTTCGCCTGTATCATTCCTTTATCTTTTTTTTTTCATTTGTGTTTATTGTACCCGTCTAGTTCATTGATTCCCAAGTATTTGTATGTCTGGATTTGGTCTAGTTCCCTTATTTTGCTTTCTTTATCTAGTTTGATAGTGTTCTTAAATTTGTTTCCCTCTTATCAAGGCTGCTTTGGCATATTTTTCTGTCGAATTTCATTGATTTCCTTAGTAACTCCGTGTACTATTTGTAGTAGTGTTTCCAGTTGTTTATCATTTGCAGCATAGAACTTGAGATCATCCACGTACGTGAAATCATTGGTATCTTTACTATAGCAGTTGGATCTTACACCGTTCTTCTTTTCGTAACTCTACAAACATATCTGTTCTCATTGATTTTAATAGTATTGTCTAACATACTCAGCTTGTTGCTGGGGATGTCATTGACTTACCAGCTGTTCACTTACCGTAAATAAAAGTGATTATATTCTTTTCAAGTCACCAGAACTTTGCAGAGTTATGCTGTCAACTGAATGTGCTTTATTTTCATTTTAATTCTTACCTTTTCCAACCATTTTTCAATTTCCTTGCTCGCCTAGGAAGGGTCTAATTTTGTTGTTATTGTGTTTTGCTGTTAAAGCAAAGGACGCATGCTCAGTTACTTCTATGAACTGGAAGATGACATGAAAGTCTTCGTGGATTTTTCAAGTTATTCCCTTTATTGAATTAGAGAACTAAAAATGATATTTTAGGTCGAAAGCTGCATGTTTGAAATGAAAGGTGAATTATCCAAACCCAAAGAATTCTTCTCAACATATGGCTATGATGCTCCCCCACTACTTCTGCTCGTGATCAGAGATGCACATATCGTCAGCCACCAAGGGACATGCTCAACTGGTTAAGGTCAAACAAGTGACAAGCAAACCTTGCGGTATTGAGCAGAATATTTGCTGTCGCCCATCTTTTATACCTAGACAAAACAATGTACATGATAACACTTCGAATCAGTTAAGATGAGAAGCCATGAGAGCCGGTTGCATCAGGGCATTTATTATTATTATTATTATTATTATTATTATTATTATTATTATTAGCACGCTGGATGAAATGCTTAGCTGCCTTTTGCCCGTCTATACGTTCTGAGTTAAAATCTGCCATGGTCGACTTTGCTGTTCATCCTTTCGTTATCAATAAAATAAGTATCAGTTGAGCGCTGGGGTCGATGTAATCGACTTTACCCCTCCCCGAAAATGTCAGGCCTTGTAGAAAGGATTATAATAATAATAATAATAATAATAATAATAATAATAATAATAGTAATAATAATTATTATTATTATTATTATTTTATGTTTGACTTTTGTTTTGC
>NC_068983.1:41776754-41782275 GCF_001194135.2 Octopus bimaculoides | reverse complement strand
TCTTAAAAAAATTATCTTCGTTAAAAGACCGCTTCCTTCAAATCTTCCACCGGTTCTTTTGGCTAATTCCATCGATGTTATTGGATTAGATATGTTTTTGTATAGGGAGCCCGGTGTAGCACATCCATGTTGTTATTCAGCCCGGTGCTATTCCTTATTATTATTATTATTATTATTATTATTATTATTATTATTATTATTATTATTATGCTACTGCATGCCAGTTATTTTATCTTGATATTCGGTGACAAGTCTAAAGTCTAAAGTCTTCTAAATTCTTCCGTAGGGTTCTTGCAAATTATAGGATGATACACTTTTTGCAGGTTGACATTGTAAACTTCAATTCCAATCTCTTTTAATCTTTTATGTGGGGTTTAACCCGGATTATCTTAAGTGGAAAACCCTGATATTACAGATTCTATTTATTTACTAATTATCCATTTTTCAAATTTCTATTTATGTATCCTGTAATGTTGCAGTAACTCCCCATCATCGACGTAAACCCCCACCTCTGTTCTGTGTTGTCTCCTTTGTTATTGTCCTTCTTCATGTTTTGGGCCCTTGTGGCCAATAAAAGAAATTATTATTATCAAGGCGGTGAGCGGGCAAAATGCTTTACTCTGTCTTTACATTCTGGGCTCAAATTCCGCCGAGGTCGACTTTGCTTTCCATTCTTTCGGGGTCGATAAAATAAGTACCAGTTGAGTACCGAGGTCGAGGTAATCGACCCCGAAATTGCTAGCCTTGTACCAGCATTTGGAATCACTATCATGATTATTCAGTAGTCTTATTATTTTTTTTTATTTATTTATTTATTTATTTTTTTTTGCGTGTCTTCATTGCATTATCGTGTACAGTTTTGTGGGTTTTGAGTATGTACTGCGGTTTGTGTTCATATTGGAATTTTTACTGTATTGAAAATGCTCTACGCATGATGTACGTAGTCCTTAGTATTACTATTATGTGTTATATATATTTGTAACTCCCGGGGCGTTGGTCATGTATTGGTCTGTATGATTTTTCACCATACCTAAGACACCTATTATCATCGGGATTGTTTGTTTTCAGACCCTACCATTCAGATTACTTCGAGAAGTTTCCAGATTTATGAAACCAAGTGCTCGAACTTCTTGCTGATGTACTGCCGCTTGAATCTCCTAATTTCTCAGAACTAAATTTAATTCATTTAATATCCAAATTTATTATTACTTTATCTATTTTGGAATTTTATAAATCCGATGAAGATAATGGAAATGCAGCCTCTTTTGAAGAATGTCATACTGAAAATTGCATCATTGTTTTCTTAGCAATTACCAAACTGAACCATTTCTTTTAACGTCAAAATTTGTCAAGAACCACTTGCGTGCTAGACTTGTGGATATTAATCCTGCAAACCAATTAAGAATTGCCACGTTGTCAGTCTCATTCAAAATTCTATGAAATTTCGAAAGCAAAGCAGAATCGACTTGCTAAGTAAGATGCACGGTAAGAAATTTTATTAAATTTAAAACATTATACCCAGTGACATCTTAGTGTTTTACTATATTTAAAGTGTAATAATTATCTGCTTAATTAATGCATTATAGCAATTTAATTAATGTTGCTTGGTGAGATTGCGTGCTTACCAATGAATTTGTAAAATTAAAAATGTTATTATTTTTCTCAGCTCAGAAATCTTATGCACAAGCATGCAATTCATTTCTGCTACAAAACACAAATATAATTTATATTATACGTATATCTTCAGATGACTATATATATATAAAATGGAATTAACAGGCATTAATCCAACTCACGATTGTTTCTGTGCATTAGCAACAGCTGTTAGTTGCTAAGTGTCTCACATATATTATTATATATGATTTGGATTTGAATTAAAGCTTGTCTATTCCATCTTTATGTATTATAATTTTTGTTGTTGTATGAATTCTGCGTACACTAACGTATGTCCGAGTGTATATCCAGTAAAAGGAGTATTGTTACTGTATGATGTCATATGGTAGCCGATCACAGGAGGTGCTCTGAAATGCACGTAAGGTTTTTACCTAGATGATATTAAATTATATATATATATATATATATAACGATGCGTCCTGCCCTAACTCTTCGAAACGCCTGCTATAATGGTGGCAGCTGATGAAGGAAATGTTCTCTATGTGGCCTGTGTGTTTTCTGTACCTTGTTTATCATTTTGTCCATGTTTTTTTGCAACGTCATGTACCCAGATATGCATCTATATATACATGTAGATAAAGGTATGTACATACATGTACATATATATGCATATACTCATATATTATGTATGTATGTATGTATGTCTTTGTGCTCAATATGTATGTTATATCATTATCATCATTCAATGAACATCTTCAATTAGTCACAGACTTCTGCTGTTCTTGCCTGTTTCATAATGTTGAGCTGCAAGCAAGTTCCAAGGATTCTAACACAAATCTTGCAACATAAAACTTGAGGCTTAATCAGTGCCGAGTTAATTGTCTTTATATGAGAAAATTTGGGGGCGGAGAGTGGGGGTCTTCTTGACTCCGGTAGCTATAGGCCTCATCTCTCCTGATGTATTTAATGTGTGAACCTGACAGCCATTTCATTCAGTATCGTTTGTGATAGGACTTAAAGTAATATCTCTACGTGACTATTTACTGGTGGCATACTCATACTTTTTGCATATTCCATCTGGTAATTATGAACATTATGTTGGTTACATATTTCCAGGCTTCTTGAAACAGCTGTCGAGTTGAGAAACTATGTATTCTCTTCTTTGTTCTACGTTTTATACGCTATATATATGTGTGTTTATCTGTATGAATATATGAACTTATATGTATCTCTCTATATATATTTATATGATTATGTTTCAAACCATATCATGTTTATCTGCATCCCTATCTCTATACACACACATGAACATAGCTAAAAATAGCTCAAGGTGGTGCAGTAGCCACATCTCCACAAATGTACGCTACTAAACAAAGCCAGTAACCGGATGTTCATGTTTAAACCGGGCAGCGAATTATCCACACTTCTACAGTGAACTTTGTTAAAGGTACACAGCGCCCGAGTGCTGGTATTTAAATCGAGTGGCGTGTAAAATTACACCTCTTCAAGTGAATTCTGCTAAAGGTAGCAAGAGACCGGGTATTGGGGTACTGGTGTTAAAACCGTGCAGCGTATTAAAGCTAAGGGATCATGGTAAAGTGGTAAGAATGACACCCTATATTAACAGAACCGTACAGCTACTCCAGATATTGAGATAACAGCAAGCACCCACAGAGATTGCAGGTTGGTGTCTGGCGTGCTGGAAGACCACTGGAAGTGAGACAACCCTTAGCTTTTGTTAAAGCATGTCTCTAGAACCATCTTCAAACCCAGGCTGCATCTGCCCCGATATTCGAGGGTGAATCCTCTGTGACGGTCGACTATCGATGGCAGGATGAGATGCTACGGATCACACTATCCCAAAGTGTGTATGCATGTGACCAGGGACCACATGTGAATTTGTATTCCCACTGAAACTCCGGACATGACCTCAACACCTTAGGAACGAATGACGGCTACGGCGTCCACGCTATCGGACTAGCTTGCTTTCCCACTGTTCGTTTGTCGGTCACTTTACAGAGTGTAGTGGACGGATGCAGTTATATGTCGGTTGTTGACATGGAGACTCAACAGAAAACACCATGAGTGGAGTGCTGAGGGTAGAGAGATTGGTTGGGGAAGGAGAGAAAGAGGATGCAAGCGAAAGAGAGAGAGAGAGAGAGAGAGAGAGAGAGAGAGAGAGAGAGAGAGAAAGAGATATCTATATCAATGAGTAATAAAAGATTAATGCGAGGAATGGATAAGAATAAAGACGGGTAATGGTAAAAGAAAGAGTAGTAACAGAGTTTAATAGTGAAGCAGCAAGCTGGCAGAATCGTTAACAAACCGAGCAAAATGCTTAGCAGCGTTTCGCCCGTCGCGACGTTCCGAGTTCAAATTCCGTCGAGGTCGACTTTGCATTTCATCCTTTCGAAGTCGGTAAAAGAAGTACCAATGTAATCGACTTAGCCAAATTGCTGGCCTTGTGCCAAATATGAGTGTCAAAAGAAATATAATGGAAAGAGAGAGAGAGAGGAATCGCTTGTTAAGACAGGTGGTATGGTGGTGGAGAGAGGGTGGTGTGAGACATGGAAGAGTACTAAAAATTGGAGAGGTCATGGTACAATGATAGGAGAAGGACGGGAATAACGAAGGGAGAAAAACAATCAATGTAGGCTTAACATATATTGGGCATGAGACCTAATTATAAATATTATACATCACAATCTCCATCACCTTTATCAATTTGATATCCACTTCGCCATGCTTTGTACGAATGAGCAGGAGACATCAAAGAGACACTCGTCAAGGTCTGTTATCTTCATGAGATTCAACATTCTGTAACTACCATCGTCATCCATTTAACGTCCGCTTTCCAAACTGGCAAGGTCAGTAGCCGCACAGGGTTCTATTTCATGGCTCCAACAGCTGTATACCCTTTCCTACACCAACCATTTGACACAGTGTGCTAAGTGCTTTTTTTTACGCGACACCGTCACCAGTGGTTTTTAAGTGGCAAACAGTCTCCATTACTTCGTCGGATGTTTTCCAAGGTTTTCCTCTTCCACAAATTCCATCCAATTTAACAAGTCACCACCAACTCTCCACCCACCATATACCTCTACCATTCCACTCTTCTCTTCAACACTACATGCGATTCTTCATTTAGTCAGTGTCTCTCTGTCAACTAATATTTCATGACTGCACATTAGCATTACACATCCAGTAGAGTGCACACACTCATTTTCTCTCTAGCTTTTGCAAAACCTCCATGTTGAAGACTCGTCTCACTACCATGCAGCATCACAGTTCGTTCATAAGTATCATACAATCTACTCTTTGCTCTAACAGAGAAACCCTTCATAACCCACGAGATTACCAACTTCTTGAATATTTTCTACCCAACTGTTATTGTGGCAACAATTATTTCTGACCCCTATCAGTTTGGTCATCTAGCTTTCCTCTTTTACTTGTTTCAGTCATTAGACTGTGGCCATGCTGGGGCACATCCTCGTAGAATTTTAGCCGAATGAATCGGCCTCAATATTTATTTCTGCTAGGGCAGCGAGTTGGCAGAAACGTTAGCACGCCGGGCGAAATGCTTAGCAGTATTTCGTCTGCTGTTACGTTCTGAGTTCGCCGAGGTCGACTTTGCTTTTCGTCCATTCGTGGTCGATAAATTAAGTACCAGTTACGCAGTGGAGTCGATGTAATCGACTAAATCCCTTTGACTGCCATTGTTTGTCTCCTCTATGTTTAACCTCTTGTGAGCAATAAAGAAATAAGAAACGTTAGCACGCCAGGCGAAATGCTTAGAGGCATTTCGTCTGCCGTTACGTTCTGAGTTCAAATTTCGCTGAGGTTGACTTTGCCTTTCATCCTTTCGGAATCGATAAATTAAAGTACCTGTTGCGTACTGGGATCGATC
>NC_068983.1:41774930-41776599 GCF_001194135.2 Octopus bimaculoides | reverse complement strand
GTTTTTTAAACCTCATACTTATTCCAACGGACTCTTTAGCTGAACCGCTAAGTAACAAGGATTCTTTTGTCATTTGACTGCCGCCATGCTGGAGTACCGCCTTTAGTCGAACAAATTGATCCCAGGACTTCTTTGTAGCCTAGTACTTATTCTATCAGTCTCTTGCCGAACCGCTAAGTTACAGGGGACAAACACACACACACATATATACGACGGGTTTCTTTCAGTCTCCGTTTAACAAATCGACTCACAGGGCTTTGGTCGGCCCGAGGCTAAAGTAGAAGACATTTACCCAAGGTGCCACGCAGTGGGACTGAACCCGGAACCATGTGGTTGATAAGCTACTTACCACACAGCCACGCCTGCACCTATGTAGAATTTCTACAATTATATTGTTTTGCATGTGTGATTGTTTACATGGTATCATCACGACCACACTCTTGTCATTGTCAGCCTATCCTTACCATTACCATCAAAACATGTTTGCTTCCAAAATCATGTGGCTAGGAAGCAAACTTCTTACCACACAGCCATGGATACACCTACAGGGTGTCCACAAAGTCTGGGTACATGGGGATTAACACATACTTTAAGAAATTATTATTTCTAATATTTAATTGTTTATATTATGATTTTATTTACTCCATGTACCCACATGATGATTAACACATGCTTTAAGAAATTATCTCTTATATTTGTTTATGACATGGTTTTATTTACTCCATGTACCCAGACTTTGTGGACACCCTGTATAAAAGCTTAGGTCAGAGAAATACTCTCAGGAGATGGAAAGGTCACGGTAAAATAGAAGGCAAGCTAACAAAAATCAATAGAATGTTGGTGGGATCACTGGTATATTGGACAAAATGCTGAGCAGCATTTTGGTTTACTTGGCTCATTATTTTGAGTCCATCAAGGTTGACTTTGGTTTTCACCTCCCAGGGGGGATAAAATAAATCTCAGTCAAAAACTGGAGTTGGCGTTTCAGCCATTAAGGCAGCAGCCATGCTGGGGCACAGCCTTGAAAAATTTGAAGACGAATAAATCAACTCTAGCACCTTATTTTTTAAATCCTGGTACTTATTCTATCAATCTCTCCCACTGAACTGTTAAGTTATAGGGACATAAACCCAAACACATATATATACACCCATTTATATATATATATATATATATATATATATATTTATATTTATGTATATATATATATAACAGGTTTCTTTCAGTTTCCATCTACTAAATCCACTCACAAGGCTTTGGTCGACCTGAAGTTACAGTAGAAGATTCTTGTCCAAGGTGCCAACCATAAGGACTGAACCCAGCACCATGTGGTCGGGGAATAAACTTCTTACCACACAGCCTATTTTAATTTTACCTTCATAGTAAATACCAAACACACAGAATCACCATCATCATCATAGCCATCACTATCAATATGGTCAGTCATTATACATCTTTATTAGAAAACAGCACATTTTAAAAACTTCCTTTGTTATTCATTTTATATATATATATACTCGCCATGTTGGACCACTGAACTCAACAATTTTTTAAAAAATTCTCTCTGCTTATTTTCTTATTCCTTTCTGTTGAAGAGCTTATGCTCGAAACGTAAAAGACTTTTTCAGTTTTCCTGAGCAGCAAACTAATAAACTTGCTTGTTCATACA
>NC_068983.1:41772504-41774920 GCF_001194135.2 Octopus bimaculoides | reverse complement strand
ATATATATATATATATATATATATACACACACGCACGCATATACAACAATTAGTTTTCTTCATTTACATAAATTTTTGTTAGTAACAATTTGTTTTTATTAAGAAATTAGGTCACATTTTAATTTTATGTTTATACCATTGTTGTTATTTTTATTATTATAACCATCACTATAATCATCCTCGTTGCCAGTAGTAATAGTAGTAGTAGTAGTAGTAGCAATAATAGCAGTCTTTTACATATTGATTTCATTACCGCCCTTCCCAAACCCCAACATAATGGATATACTCTTCAACAGAAAAAAATTAAAATTAAAATAAAATAAAAACAAATCTCACGTTCTCCTAACATACTTTCAAAAATTACAGATTCATAATTTACAATATTTTCAAATTTTTAACATTTGTTCTAAATTTATGAAGTCCAAACTGTCTTTTTTTCTTTTTTATGTATACAAACTTGATTATCAGAAATGAGGGACTTATTTATATATATATATATGTATGTATATTATATTTATTTACAATTTCATCATTATTAATATTATTATCATCATTATTATTATCAACACCATCATCGCCGTTACTATCATCATCTCTATATTCATACAGACTTATAGGGCACATTGTCAATCGTTGAAAGGTACCTATTTTTAAAACCCCCTCCCAAAGAATTCTGGGGTCCAAAAACCAAAAATGCAAAATTAATTCTGGCAGGGACTGAATGCACAACCGAAACTAAATACCGTTTTGTATTGTGGATCGGGCACTTTGCGTTTTCACTCTACTCTACAGCTAGCTTTATTATTATTATTATTATTATTATTGTGACACCCTAATTAATAGCAAGCTGTCTAAAATAATGCCCATTTGCTATATCTTATGCAATTTGTATAAAACGTGTGTGTGTGTGTGCTTTATGATTATAATCATTACTATTGAGGGGTTTTTTTTTTGCGGTAGGGTAGTATTGAATTCTTAAAACCAAACAAACAACTATATCACTTCATTTTTCAATAAAATGTTCCCTTTTATTAACATTTTAATTTTTCTGAGTGTAGTATAACGAAATGATTCCATTTCTTCAGTGTTAACTTTTAAAAGCAATACCATACAAACATACATCAATATATATATATATGTATATATATATATATATATATACATATATATATATATATATACACATATATGCACTTACACGTATATATACATATATATTAACACCCACGTCCGTTGGCATATATATATATATATATAAACACACACATACATATATATACACACATATTCCATATCCAGTTCTTGGAGGGATCTAATTTTAACATAGAACTGCAACAATGTGTCATCTATTTCATGTTCCAATGCAAGGAAGATAGAAATAATATTCATTGAATGAAACAAAAATGGAAAAAAAAAAAGTCAATTTCAGTCCATAATAATAATAATGATAATAATAGTAATAAGTCTGGTTCTTTTACTGTTTTTTTCTTTTTTGCAAATTTGCTTTGTTTTTTTCTTCCTCCTTTTCCAGTTTTCTTGATAATAAAGTTCCTCGATCTCTCTCCTTGAAGTAAAATAGCTTTTTTTTTTTGTTTGTTTCCTAAAATTTTCTTTAACATTTTTTAAAGGATTGTTTTAAGTCCATCAAGTTTCATCACAAAAAAAATTTGAGAGAAAAAGAAAAAAAAAGAGTGAAATGGCAAGGGAGATAATATCCCACACCTTTCCTCTCGTTCCTTGTAAAAAAATGTTCTGTTAATGTTAGTCCATTAGAGATTAGCATGAGCAACTGAACTCCAAAAAAAAAAAAAAAAACAACAGCAGCAATGGCAGATTTCATGCTAAACCCAAACTAACAGCAGAAATACATACATGTGTATATGTCCATATATGTATAAGTTTGTGTGTGTGTGTGTGTGTGTGATTAGTCTGTACATATATGCAGCTATGCATGAAATGTCTTAACAATCTGCATGTATGCATGTTTGCTAGGTAATATATATATATATTTATATATATATATATATATACACACACACACACACGTGTATATAAAATACGTATACTGTTAAATGTACATATGATACAATAAAAAGCATACACAGGTTCTCTTTGTCTCTCTCACACATGCACGCACTCATAGCTTTACTTAAGTAGATATATATATATATATATATATATATACACACACACATATATATATATATATATATATAAATTTATATGCATATATACAATGAGAAATAAGGCAGGTGCAGACAACGCATGCAGCGAGCCAATATTTCAGCAAGTATTTTTTTCTTATTTGTTTCTATCTTGATCGCAGCTGTTTTAGAATATTCTGAAAATATTCCAGGTAAGAATGTCTTGTTTTCTCTCATCATCAAAAATCATGATGAAAGACAAAATTAAAATA
>NC_068983.1:41765522-41772435 GCF_001194135.2 Octopus bimaculoides | reverse complement strand
GGGGGGGGGGTCAGGGCATATGCACAGACACACATAGGCAGACACACACACACACATACATTATTTCATTTGTTCTGCACATTCT
Source organism: Octopus bimaculoides (assembly GCF_001194135.2). Classification (NCBI taxonomy): domain Eukaryota; kingdom Metazoa; phylum Mollusca; class Cephalopoda; order Octopoda; family Octopodidae; genus Octopus; species Octopus bimaculoides. The sequence goes on along the minus strand of NC_068983.1, from coordinate 41,772,350 downwards.
CATGAATCCATGAGTAATGATTAAAAGAGGCAGTGTTGTTTTTTTATAACCAACTATTTCCATTTGATCATCATCATCATCCATTATATATAGATATATACACACACATCTCTATATAAGTATGTATGTATATATTAGCCTGTCCATATACTTCACCATCAACTTCTTCAGCAGTTGTTTCATTATCATTAGTTACGATAATTGTTGAAATAACAGTTATAGCCATAGCAGTAAAAAATTCCTTCGATGAGGTTTCCAGAAGAATTCCGAACATAGAGACCATCAGACTTCTTCTGTTAGTATGGCACTAGTCTTTGAACTGTGAATTATTTTCATTCGTTTAGTTTTAATTATCACTTTTCTTTCAAATGTCCTCATATAATTATAATAAAATCTTTTTTTCTATTTGATGTTGTCATTAGTTTTTATGTGAAAATTTTAATTGGTAAATATAGTTTTTGCATCTTTCACTGGTCTGTAGAATCCATTGTCATATATATATATATATACATATACATACACACACACACACACATATATATATACACACACACATACATGTATGCATACATGAGTGTGGAGAGAGTATGTATATATGTGTGTATATATATACATATATATATATATATATATATATATATACATGGAATTAACAGACAACTTTTAAAAGGTTATGACTGTGTCTCTGTTATGCTGTATTTGGTCATATGATTTCTGGTATTCCTGATTCATAAGTGACACGTCCGGTCATTGGATCATATGACCCAGCCAGGAAGTAAATATCTTCGTAGTCTTCCATTCTGTTGGCATCGTATTTGCGTAATCGAAAATCATTGATGGAGAGGACTTCACATTTGTGTGATATTGTCTGAACGTCGTTCTCGTCAATGTGAGGTGACTGAAAAAGGGCACCCTGAAATGAAAGAAACACAAAATATCAAAATAAGATGACACAGGAAAAAGCTATTTGGTACACTAAATTACAGAAGGACATAAACAAAGCAACAGTGGTTATGAAACAGTGGGGGACAGACAGACAGACAGACAGACAGACACACACACACAAACACACACATATATAAAATGGGTTTCTTTCAGTTTCCCTCTACCTAGTCCATCCTCAAAGCTTCGGACAGTCCAAGGTTATAGAAGAAAACACTTGCCCAATGTGCCATGCAGTGGGACTGAACCTGGAACCATGGGGTTGGGAAGCAAACTTCTTACTACACACACATACCAATTGAAATAAGAGTCAGACTCACCTTCAGGTTGAGGTGGTTTTTACCATCTTTGGTCTCTTCCGGATGATAAAACCATTTTACTTTGACAACCATGTTTCCTCCCCATGCCTCCCACAGACTTTCAATGCTTCCTACGTAAGGCAAATGAGGACGCCCTGTTGAAAGAAAGACGGCGCAATCGCCTACCTGCAAAACAAAAACACAAGCATTCAGGTTTATAATTATTATTAGTAATACATGCAGTCATCTACATACATATTAATGTACATTTTATAATTATTATTATACAAGTACAAATGAATGAATATATATATATATATATACACACACACACTATATATGTATAGTTTTAGGGAAAAGAACCAAGGCTCATGAACTCATCATCATCATCATCATCGTTTAACGTCCGCTTTCCATGCTAGCATGGGTTGGACGATTTGACTGAGAACTGGTGAAACCAGATGGCTACACCAGGCTCCAATCTGATTTGGCAGTGTTTCTATAGCTGGATGCCCTTCCTAATGCCAACCACTCCGAGAGTGTAGTGGGTGCTTTTACGTGTCTGAGTTTTTACCTGTAATTTTGGATTTTTACCCCTAATATTATTATTACTATTAATATTATTATATATATATATATATATATATATATATATATAGTATGACACCGACTTTTCAAATTCTGTTGGTCTGGAACTTCTTTAATTCACCAACTGAAACTTCAAATTCCCATGGCTACCAGACTAGTTTACCGATACCTTGCACAGTACATTATTAATAAACTTGTATCATTTATACCAATGTACAGGTACCTGTATTTCATTTGATTACCTGAATAAATTTAACATTTATTTAATTTAGAGGTGACCATCATAGTTACGAAATCCAGAAAAGCTTTGAAACTAAAGATTCTGGGAAATTAATATTGTAGCTGTATATACATATATACATAGATACGTACATATACACACACATACACTGAAACAAACATGCAGTCATGCATTTAGAAGCACCAATAAGCTGGTTTGCATTACTCAAACAGCCACAAAATCACATATATATGTATCCAGTCATCATCATTATCATCCAGAATTTTAAATATGGGTTTTGTCCTTGTTAATGGGGGTAGCAGGATCTACCTCAATGTCATAGCAACCGAGGTAGGCAGGTGCAGCCTACCCCAACCTTTGTTCTGGCTGGTGCTCATTCTCCTCTGTTACCTTGAGGCTTTTTTGGAGCTGGATTTTCTATGGAGTGTAGGCCCTTGCTTACCCCCAAGCTCAGTTTCTAGACATGAGTGCTAGTACCATGGTAAAGGCACTGGTGCTGGCTCCACATAAAAAGCATCCAGTACAGTCTGTAAAGTGGTTGGCATTAGGAAGAGTAAGCATGCCAAAACAGATTAAGGAACCAAGGGTGATTCCTGGCTTTGCCAGGTCCTGTCAAACCATCCATGCCAGCATGGAGAACAGATGTTAAATGATGTTAATGTGACATACATATATGGGTGACCCCTTCGGTCATGAATGGCTATGGGATTGCACCTTGAAAGATCCCCTCCGAGGCACAAGTCCAGGCAAGGTTGTTTGTGGAAGACTAGCAGTCGCCCATGCATACCAGCCTCCCCATCTCCACATTACCGATGTTATCCAAAGGAAAAGCAAAGGGGCCAATACAGCTTGGCACCAGTGATGACAACTCATTTCTACAGCTAAGTGAACTGGAGCAACGTGAAATAAAGTGTCTTGCTCAAGAACACAACATGCAGCCCAGTCCAAGAATTGAACTCACAACCTCGCGATTGTTAGCTCGGTTGCTCTAACCACTGAGCCATGTGCCTTCACAAACATACATATATACTAGTTATATATTATATACATTTATCTCCATATAACTTCAGTTTTGAATAAACTATTGAAAGTGAGTGGATTTGGTAGGTGGAAACTGTAAGAAGCCCATTGTATGTGTATATATATATATATATGTATTTGTGTGTGTTTGTCCCCCTACCGATGTTTGCATGTTCACACCCCCGTAACCTAGCGGTTTGGAAAAAGAGACTGATAGAATAAGTACTAGGCTAAGTCGATTTGTTTGACTAAAGGCAGTGCTCCAGCATGGCCTGATGAGTTTTTCCCAGAAGACCAGAAATGAGGGACACCACTTGCATGATGGTGACACTTCATCCCCATCCTCTTTTAATATCTGTTTTCCATGCTGGCATGGGTTGGATGGTTTGACCAAGGCTGGTAAGCAAGCATATTATCACGCAGCCATGCCAGCACCTTAAACATATCTCTAGTATCAAGTCTTATATGAGCTGTGACTATTCTGTGACACATTTTCTAGGCAATGATCTCTTAAAACATGGGCTGGGTTGAGGGACCTAATTTTGATCTAGATATATACCAATGAGCAAATACTATAGGACCTTGTGAAGGCACATGGCTCAGTGGGGAGGAGTATTTGGTTCATGATCACAAAGTCATGGTTTGATACCCAGCAAGACATTGTGTTCCTTGAGCAAAACACTTTATTTCACATTGCTCCAGTCCACTCAGCTAGCAGAAATGAGTTGTACCTGTAATTCAAAGCACCAGCCATGTCATATTCTGTGGCACACAGAATCTCCCTGAGAACTACGTATGTTAATTTCACGAAGAGGCTGTTCTGTTGATCAGATTGACTGGGACACTCATCATTGAAAGCGACAAGGTGCCAGTTATATAAACTTATAGAGCCCACTGCACTGATTTAGGTCTCCGTTGTGGCTATGTATGCTGTCAATAAGTAAATAGAATAAAGCCCTGTACATTGATTTGCCTGGTAGAGCAGGGGGTCATAATGCTGCTAAAACAGTCCTGTATCTAAGACTAACATTAACCAATGTGGCTTCCTTCAATGAATGGTTTTTCAAGACAGATCATTGTTTTTTCTAGAGGGTCAAGTAACCAAAATAAAAGTCAAGAAGTGATAAACACCAACAGACTTTGATGCCAGCACAGCACTGCGAAGCCAGGGAGAGTTAAGTGTCAATCATACAGATTAGAGCCCACAAGATTCTAGTGTAGAATATATTTCAGATTCTACATTGTTATGATTTAACATGGCAGTTTCTGTTTGTTGGGATAATAAGAGATAATGAGGTTTTAGTTTCTATTTCTACCAGGCCTTGTGACCCTGCAAGAAGTCTATTCTTTTGCTTGATCAATGATTAATATGTAGCATTAATGTGAGGTTTTAACTCTGGGTGACTTTGTCATTATCATCATCATCATTCAATGCCCATTTTCCATGCTGGCATGGGTTGGACGGTTCGACTGAAAACTAGTAAGCTGGGGAGCTGCAACAGGTTTCATTCTGATTTGGTATGGTTACTACAGCTGGATGCCCTTCCTAATGCCAACTATTCTGAGTGAGTAGTGGGTGCATTTTATATGCCACCAGCATGGGTACCAGTTACAAAACACTGCCAATGGCCATGACTGTAATCTCACTTGGCTTTGACAGGTCTTCTCAAACAAAATACATCGCAAAGATCTTGGTCACTTGACACAGCCTCTGTGAAGTCCAAAGTTTGAAGAGTGCTTTATATGTGTCACCAGCATGGGTGCCAGATATGTGACACTGGCATTGGCCACAACTATGATTTCACTTGGCTTGACATGTCTTCTCAAGCACAACATATCGCCTAGCAATCGAAGAGTGCCTTTTACATGCTACAGACACAAGTGCTGATTACATGACACTGGCATCGGCCAGGAGAGTAATTTCACTTGGCTTGATGGGTCTTCTCAAGCACAGCATATCACTAAAGGTCTCAGTCACTTGTCATGGCTTCCATGAGACCCAATGCTCTTTCACAGTCCTTGTTAAAAATTCCATCTTAAAAGGATATTAAATATGAAATCATATTTTAGTGGTTCAAGTATTGGGTTGTCCCATAAATAATGTGGTTTTTACAATTGCATAAACTAAAAGTTGGAGGGGGATGGGATAAACTACCTGCATCAACTTGCTATATAGGCTGGTAGTAAATTTACCTTGTGCTTATTCTTAGTGCAAGTTTTGAAGAGTGCAGTTCAAGATGATGATTTTTTTCAAGGCTACAATGGAAGTGACAAAGGAGCATATTTGGCACATTTTGCTTTATGAGTTCAATAAAGAAAACAATGCAACAGAAAGTGCAAGGAATATTGAACAATAAGTGTAAGCCAGTGTCAATGGTGGTTCCAGAAATTCCGAGCTGGAAGCTTCAGCCTAGAAGACGAGCCTCATCCTGGAAGATCTGTAGAGCTCAACAAGGACATCCTGTAAACCCTGGTGAAGCAAACTCCTAACAGAACTGTTGAGGAACTAGCAGAGAAGCTTGGATTTGGTCATTCAACCATTCACTGAGATATGCACTGGACGAAAAACAACCATCTTTGGTTTCAAGACGGAAGGTGTTCTGCCATCAGGATAATGCTCGGCCACATAAAGTGAGGATGACATTCCAAAGGCTAGAACAGTTTGAATGAGAGATGATGCCCCAACCACCATATTTGCTGGACAAATAACTGAAACAAGTAAAAAAATAAAGAATAATTCTGTTGGTTCCCTGCCTTAATCTACATTATCATAATCACCTGGATGTACTGTGTACCACAAATCCCTGCCCAAGACATCCTGATAGATGAGAATATCCTGAGAGGGACCAGTCTCTCATGTCAGTTTGCAGTGTCTGCCTTTCTGGTCTCTGCAGCTGAGGAGGAGATAACAACTCTGAAATGCATGCTTCCAACAGTCTGGTTAGGGATAACTGTGAGTTGACTGGATGTATTTACACCTTTCTGTCTACAACATGAAATTTTCTCCATCACAAAATGCAGTGAATGGCCTGCTTACAGGTTCAAACGTGCCTCAGGCATGTTTGAACGAGTAACAAGTCTGTTTCTTGATAGAATGTGTAAAGGGGAAGAGATGAAGAGGCTGTTAATGACATTTGTGGTCTGATGCACTGGAAAAAAGAGCCTGGCTCTGGGTGTATGCATGCAGCACAACAGAAAGGGAACTGGAGACTCTTGACAAGCCGGTTCGGTCCCTGGATACAGGGGGGTGAGAGTGGGGTGGAATCTGGCTGATGGCCAAATGTGGAATAATACAATAAGATGGAAAGTACCTTCTGTGGTGTAAATTTTGACAAAATAAGTAAACATTACACAAGTTTGTTGCTTTATCAAATGAGAAATGGTAAATAATACAACTGTCTGATAAAAGCTGAAATACAAATACAATAACAACAACAACAAAAAGCCAAACAATAGACAATGATCAACATCAAAAGGTGGTCAACAAAAATGATATAAGCCACAACATCAACACCATTTACATCCACAACAACCAAGCCTTTACAACTTATATGGACACATATAATAATAATAATAATAATAATAAGACATGCAAGTAATAAACATCATCATCATCATCATCAACATCCTCATTCCTCCTCCTCCATCACCATCAACAAAATCACATCACATTCATTAATTTTTTGTCATGATGTGTGATTCTTTTCTTTCTAGTCTTTTTTTTTTTTTTTTTTTTTT
>NC_068983.1:41756185-41765048 GCF_001194135.2 Octopus bimaculoides | reverse complement strand
CTGCAATTCTACAGCATACAAGTCGAATTTTTCTGACCAAAGTTTACATTGACCGTTGACTTATCTTGGTGTATAAATTTTGGTCTGAGAAAGTCAAGACCAAAATTTACAGAAAAAAAAAAAAAAAAAAAACCTGCAGGTCAACTTATATACCAAGACAACTTTGGAGAACAAAAAAATTCCATGTGAAATGCTGCAGCAAGATTCGAAAAGATATTGACAATTGTTGAATGTTTACACTACATGTTTACACTACATGTTTACATGATATACTGTGTTGACTTGTTTGCCAGAAAATGGTAGGAATTATGATTTCATCTAAAATGTTTTAAGAATTGATCTTTCTCATACTTCTTGGTAAATCTATTTCTCTTTGAAGAAAATAAACTACATTATAAATATTTTGGTACCAACATTGCTTTAGTGACAGACTCAGTACTATTTATTCATAGATTTAGTTGAACTCCTTTGAATTCTGATTTCAAATTCACTTAAAGCCAATGCTACTTTTTATCTTTCTGAGGTCAATAAAAAAAAAAGTAGTATCAGTCAAGGAATAAGGTTAGTTTAACAAGTGAACTGTACCCTAGTTCCAGACATGTTTTGTGATCTAAGTAATGGTTCTAATGATAATTTATTAGAGTAGGGATACTGACAAGACAAATATTAAATATAAATCTGGTGAAAGTGATTGAAGCATTATTAGATTTAAAAAGCAATCTATGCATCATACTTAATGTATATACACCATTGATAGGCCAGTTATTGTGATACTTGTTCAGAGATGACATCTCTTAAGTTATGTTAAAAACTCTAATATTAGAGGGAGATGAAAAAAAAAAAAAAATCACCCTAGCAGCAAGTGGCCAGAAACAATACCAAATGTATTCCAGCATTTTAGGGATTTTTTAATGACATGGATTCACACTTAGCCATTTGCCAGGGCAAGAATTTGTCACTACTGACAGAATCAGTGAATAAAATATTCACTGATGTTGCAAACAGTCACTTGGCTGAATAAAAATCTGGTATGCATAATAACAGTAGTATTAAATCAAAATAGCCAATACTAAATACATTTACAAACATGGAGTCAAACTTAGGTAACTAAAACAGGGTTGGTGACAGGAAGAGCATCCAACCATAAAGCACTGCCACAAAGGCAACTGTGATGAGTGTTATCAGAAATGGAGAAGGCCACAAAATTAACCCCTACTTTAATAGGAAAAATGAAATGTTAAAGTTTTAAGAAGGGACAAACTTAGTCTGGAGTTCAAATTTTGCTAGAATTGACTTTGCTTTTCGCCTTTCGATGGTTGATAAAAATATTAATGTACAGGAGATGATTCTGGCATAAAACTGGTTTGGAACTCAGAAATCATTTTCACCATCATCAATGAGTCAACAGTTGTGCTGATCTATTGACCACATGCAGATATAAATTTTAACACCAATACAGCCACTGCCGATAGCCCTTGTGCAAGGTATATAATTTAAACCTGACAACAGTTTCTGCTGTTGTCCCACAATCAAAATACTTCAATGCTTACTTGATTTGCCTGACTGACAAAAACAAGATGTACTCTAATTTTAATGAAGAATATTTTACTGTTGTATAGCTGCAGATCAACGAGCAACCTTGATCAAACAGGCCAATGACCACAGAAGTAAACCAGCCATACAGTAGACCAGCAAATCCATTGTCCTAGATCATAACTGAATATTTTAGTGATAGGAAAGACATCTAACTGTAGGAATAATTGCTCTAACTACTCTACCCAATGTAGTATAGGAAAATTAATTCAAGCAAAAGCAGGAAAATGAAAATCACCATCACCGTCATCACCATCGTCATCGCATTTGATATTCTTGACAAAGGAGTTGTCCTTAACCATAAATTAGCTATCAATTATGACGGGGACAATAGTTTCCTCTCAGCTTCATTTATAGACCATTACCTAAATTATTCATCTGATGCATGTGGCTTGTTTTTGCACTCATATATCAAAACTGAAATTGTATTCTGCACACACAAGCACACATACACACACAGTGTGTGTTTTTAGTGAGAGCAGAGTTAGCAGTAGATTAGTTCAGAGAATAGAACTCATTAATCATAAATCCACAGGATATGTTGAGAGGTTGGAAGTGTGTGTGTGTGTGTGTCGCTACACTACAGCTGTGTTGCTGTGGCCATGGCAACCACAACAATAATTTCTCAATGACACACAACACCCATCAACATGTATACATTCACATCATATATACATATATATATATATAATGTATCATTGATGAAGAAGGTAAGATAAATGCTTCGTTCACTGGTAGTATTGATCTCAAACAATGGAATGAAGGGAAAAAAACCTCACGAAACTTTACTGAGCTACTGGTGATGATTGCAAACAATCTACAGGTTCAATTCACAAAGGACTTTTACTATAGGGTCTTTACTATAATATTATGACTGGCACCCATACTGGTGGTATATAAAAAGCACCATTCAAGTAAGGTCAATGTCAGTGCTGTCTGATTGGAACCCAAGCCGATAGCATGTAACAAGTACCATTTGAGTGTGGCCAGTGCTACTGTTGCCTGACTGGATCCTGTGCTAGTGACACGTAAAAGCACCCACTACACTTTCAGAGCGGTTGGCATTAGGAAGGGCATCCAACTGTAGAAACCTTGCTAAATCAGACTGGAACCTGGTGCAGCCTCCTGGTTTGCCAGTTCTCAGTGAACCTGTCCTACGCATGCCAGCATGGAATGTGGATGTTAAACGACAATGAACAATTACCTCAGGGGAAACAGTGTCAATAATAAAAATTCTTTCTATTATAGGCTAGGCACAAGGCTGGCAATTTTGTGAGGAGGAAGTATTAGTTGATTACATTGATGTCAGAGTTCTATTCTATTGGTGCTTATTTTATTGACCCCAAAAAGATGAAAGGCAAAAATCAACCTTGGCAGAATCTGAACTGGCACCCATGCTTGGCAGCATTTTGCCTGCATTTTGCCCACCTAGAATATAATAATAATAATAATGAAAATAATAATGAATGTGGTGTTGGTGTTTAGTAGCAGTATAAAATGATGCATTGCTACAAGTAACAGAAACTCTGTTAGTAATAGCAGTAGTAGTAGTATTTGGCAAGTGGTTAGTGATAATAATAAGCAACTAACAGGAATAATAGTAAGAGTATAGCTGTTTGTGTTAGTAGTAACAATACTGAAGCAGTGGTGATGATGACAATAGTAAGAGTAGAGAAGGTAATAACAGAATGGTTAATAAAGACCAAATCAGTGAACAATAGGAGAGAGAAACAAGAATGATAGTGGTTCCCAAACGTCTTCGGGCAGCTGCCCCCTTGACACCCAGGCCACATTCTTAGTGCACCCACCCCAACTACCCATCACAAACATAGACCTCTTTCCGAAGCAAATTCAAAGCAACTGTATTTCACATATAAAACTTAACCTAATGAACCCATTATTTTGTTGTTATTACATGAATCGCTACCTCATTGCCCCACTTTTTATATGAACAGCTAGCCCATTATTGCCCCACTTTTTACATGAATTGCTAGCCCATTATTGCCCCACTTTTTACATGAATTGCTAACCCATTATTTCCCCACTTTTACATGAACTGTTAGCCCATTATTGCCCCACTTTTTACATGAATTGCTAGCCCATTATTGCCCCACTTTTTACATGAATCACTACCCCATTATTGCCCCACTTTTTACATGAATCACTACTCCATTATTGCCCACTTTTGTTCAATGCGTCCTTGGAACTTTCCACTGCCCTCAGGGGGGCAATACCCCCTACTTTGGAAACCACTGACGATGAGGGTCCCAGTTGATTCAATCTACAGAACAGTCTGCTTGTGATGTTAACATGCAAAAAGTGGTTGAGCACTCCACAGACATGGATATCCTTAATGTAGTTGTTAGGGAGATTTAGCATAACACTGAATGTCACAAGGCTGGGTCTTTGAAATACAGGTGCAATGCATTTTTGTCAGCTAAGTGAACTGGAGCAACGTGAAATAAAGTTTCTTGTTCAAGGAAGCAATGTGCCACCGGGAATTGAACTCATGACCTTATGACCGTGAGCTGTTTTCTCCTCACCATCGAACCATGCACATTAACTAGTGTATGAAGGATATAAGAGAATAGTCAGAGCAGCAGTGATGAATGAAATACTAGGTGATTAAGTTAATACTATTGACCCCAATATTTGACTGTACTTTTTTTTTTTTGGTCCCAAGAGGATGAAAAGCAAAGTCAACTGTGGTTGGATTTGAACTCAGAACATAAATAATATCAGTAATACTTTTAACCTACTAGCATTCACATTACCCTATCAGTGGTAACAAATTCTCAAGGGAGCTAAACAGTGGTGGATCTGCAGAAAAGAAACTCCACCTCAGGCAAAGGTGCTAATTCTTCATTTCAATGCAAATTGTTTTGATTTGCTAAAACTTATTTCAATTCGTTGTTTTAATTCCCTAGCATTTCAGGTTTTGATTAGGTAAGACCATTTTATTTCTCAAGCAAAATTTAGGCATTTTGCGCACTAGCTGTTGTGATATCAGTTTGATGAAATCTGCCCCAAAGCATAAAATTTTGCCATTTTATGCACATGCACAAAAATGACGATGATATGGATTTGCTACCAGACTCTGCTAATTTTTTTTGTCAAATTGGTTCTACCCATTAATATAAATTTCAAATTTTTGCAAAATACCGAAATTTGACGAAAAATGTTTCATGGCTATCAACAGATGTCTTATTAACAGCAATATTTTTACAGGGTACCTCAGCTAGTATACTGATAATTAGAATAAATAACACCACATTCAAAAATTAATCTTATTGATGCTGCCAGCAAACATTATGATGATTGAACTAAGGTGTGTGTCATAAGGACAGAAAATAGGATAAGTAGAGATAGCGATAGTTGAGATGAAAGGCTTCGGTGGTGATGGTAGGCAATCATAGCCATAATAATGACAATGATATATCATTAAGTAGTAGCATTACAAAGAATAATGATTGTAGTATAGGTAATAATTAGTGTAAGTGATGGTGATCATGGCAGTAACATAGCAATGAAGAACTTTGATGAAAAGACAATAATGGTCAGCCACAACTGCAATAATAACAGCATTGACAACAGCAAATAAAACAGGTAGCCTTGACACTATCATAAGTATAATTATTATTATTAAGATACAACAATACTTGCTGATGGTGGTAATAGTAGTAGTAGTAGTAGTAGTAAGTGAAAGCAACAACAATAACAACAACAAAAAGCACAAGGACAATTGTTTAGCAAGATCATAAATAAGCAATAACAAAATCAGCAACAATAATATTAAAGGAGAATATTAATAAGAGAAACACCAACAACAATAGCAAAGGTTATAGTGGCAGCAGAAAAGAAGGCTAGAAACAGCTGTTACAGTAACGAGCACAACTGTACAACAACAACAATAACAACAGAAGCAGTATCTAATTAGGAAATGTTTAATTTTTGGAAAAGAATTGCTTTTATGGGCCATTCTATTGATAAAGTCAAAATAAATGTTAATTTGTATTTTAAAATGAGAAACTGAAATAAGTTTATTATTTTTAGTAATTTATTATTTTATCAAAGGAAACCAGATTTTTCTTCTTTCACTCAACTCACACATATATATATACAGAGAGAGAGAGAGAGAGAGAGAGAGAGAGAGAGAGAGAGAGAGAGAGAGAGAGAGAGAGAGAGAGAGAGAGAGAGAGAGAGAGAGAGATTTGTTTATTCTCCAGAAGAGATATATTAGAGGGCTCAATACACAGAGTATTCTTTAATAAATTATAACTGAAAGGCTCTGATTTCCTGTATTCAGAATTACTTATTTCCAATCAATGGGGCCTCTCAGCTATAATGTGAGTGTACGTACATACATACATACACACACACAAAAGTAAACTTAAATATGTATCTATATATATCAGTATCTCCACACATGTGTGTGAGTGTGTGTTAGTGAGGATAAAAGAATAAACTGGAAGAGAAGCTGAGAAGGAAGAGAGAGAAAGAGAAAGAGGCAGAATTAAAAGGAGGGAAAGAGGAAAAGAAGAGAAAGACAATAAAATGAATAAATTATGTAGATAATGTGTGTGTGTGTGTGTGTGTGTGTTATTTCTAAAAAAGAGAAAGGAGAAAGGGAGAGAGAAACAGACAAACAGCACACAAGTGAATTTCTTTAAGGATGCTTCAAATTCTTTCCAATTTGAAGCTGGTGCCATTTTGGAAATCACTGACTACAATGACCAATAAGACACTCAGAGTGAAGAGTGATTACAAGAGATATTTTCTTGTATGACTCCCTGGTAAAATATATCTGGAGAGGAGGAGGAAGTGAAGGAGAAAGGGAAGGAGTGGAGGAGAAGGAGGAGGAGCCCAGTAGATTAATGCTGAGTTTATCACTTGTCTCTAAATGTCAGGGAGTTAATCTCTCTAAGATAAAAAAAACAAAACCAGTTTATTGACCAAAGGTGGGGTGGGGGCTGACATTTTTCTTCTTGCCAATCCAAATGGCATAGAATTAGAAGAGGAACAGAGGAATGGGAGAGAAAGGACATAACGAGAGAGAGAGAGAGAGAGAGAGAGAAAGAGAAAAGAGGGAGTGTGTGTGAAAGAGAAAATGAAAGAGAGACAGAGAGAATATTAAATATTTTTGATATTAAAAATAAATAAATTCCTGCAGAATGGAATTAGAATACACCAAAGATAATGGTAATCTACATGATGATAAAAATGGTAATGATGCTGCTACTGATAATGATAATGTTGATGATTATGAAAATGTTGTTGTTGGCTTAGACCAGTGGTTCTCAACCGGGGGGCCATATGAGCCCTGGGGGTTTATACAAGATTCTTGAGGAGGGGGAGTACATGCAAGTGAAACAGTAAAGGTCCATGTAAAATTTTTTGGCTTTAGATGTATTTATTACAAGAAACAGCTAGGATTCTTTCTCTAATGTTTTTACGCAGTTCAACCAACACAAGGGAATGTGCAACAAACAAAATAAGGAATTTTGAAAGAAGCATCTCTAAAACTAGTTTTTAAACATCCAAGACATGAAAGAAATATGGAATCTCTTGGTAAGTAAGGAATTTATCTCAGGAGAAGGCCTTGTTGGTGCAGATCAGTACATGTTATCATGTACATGATAACACTTCCAATCTGTTAAGATCAGAAGCCATGAGAGCCACTGCCTGGTACTGCATCATTATTATTATTATTATTATTGAGCACTAGCTGTCTGGCTTCCGTGCCGGTGGCACGTAAATAGCACCATTTGAGCGTGATCGTTACCAATGTTGCCTTCCTGGCACATGAAAAGATATTCGAGCGAGTTCATTGCCAGTACCGCTGGACTGGCTCCTGTGCAGGTGGCACATAAAATACATCATTTCAAGCATGGCTGTTGCCAGTACCTCCTGACTGGTCTTTGTGCCAGTGGCACGTAAAAGCACCCCCTCTTGGAGTGGTTGGCATTAGGAAGGGCATCCAGCTGTAGAAACTCTGCCAAATCAGATTGGAGCCTGGTGTAACCATCTGGTTTCACCAGTCCTCAGTCAAATCGTCCAAACTATGCTAGCATGGAAAGCGGATGTTAAACGATGATGATGATGATGATGATTATTATTATTATTATTATTATTATTATTATTATTATTATTATTATTATTATTATTATTATTATTATTATTATTATTATTATTATTATTATTATTATTATTATTATTATTATTATTATTATTATTATTATTGTGGTGAGCTGGCAGAATCATTAGCATTCTGGGCAAAATGCTTAGTAGCATTTCACCAATCTGCATGATCTGAGTTCAAATTCTGCCAAGGTCGGTTTTGCCTTTCACTCTTTCAGGGTTGATAAATTAAGTACCAGTGAAACACTGGGGTTGAGATAATCAACTAGTCTCTTCCCCACAAATTTCAGGCCTTGTCCCTTTAGTAGAAAGGATTATTATTTATTATCTTCACAAAAGCCTATATAATGATTAAATTATATTGATTAAATAGAGCCAGTTCAGTTTGATAATTGAAAGGGGTGGAAAATAGAAGGGTTTAAAAAAGAACAAGTTGGGAAGAATTTGTAGGGACTGAAATGGGAAAGGAATGAGATTATGGTATTTCTAAAACATTGTTTTTACTTGTAAAAGTCATTGGAGTATGGTCATGCTGAAGCACATCCCTAAAGGGTTTTAATCAAATTAATGACAGTATTTGTTTTCTGTTTTTTAAAATCTTGTACTTATTCTATTGGTCACTTTTGCCAAACTGCTACGTTATGAGAATGTAAACAAACCAACACTGGTTGTCAAATGATGGGACAAACACTAGCAATGAAATAACAAAAATAAAAAGAAACCCTTTCTGTGGGATGATTAAGGGTGATTAACAAAACACAAAATATAAAAAAACCAGGAAGAAGACTAAACAACAATCAGCCAATATGGAAGATACAACAGTAGCAGTGAATAATGATTAATGATTGAAGGAAAAATGACTTGCCAGAATATGAAAGAATGGTTTCAGTGAGGATTGGTTCTTTGATTGATGAGGTAGAATTAAAAATTATAATGAAACAACAACAACAACAACAATGACAATCACAACCAAGACAAAGCCAAAACAAAAAAAAAAAACAATACTGGTACAACATTTCACAATTTGACAACATGAAGAGATTATAAAGTTTTTTGAGAGATTCATGTGTACATGTGTGCATGCACATGTATGTACACACACATACACATCGTGTGTGTGTGTTTGTGTATA
>NC_068983.1:41752500-41754634 GCF_001194135.2 Octopus bimaculoides | reverse complement strand
AGAGAGGGAGGGAAAAGTGGATATTGCAGATCAAAGGAAATTGAGGTAAAAATAAATAAATAAATCTACGAATGGCAGATACCAATCTAGTTTAGAACAGAAAAACTAACAATAGTTGACTGAATTCTTTTTCTTCCTAACATGGTTGCTTGGTTACAAAATCTAAGCTCAACTATTGCCTGGTTATGGCCATAATTCTTCTAGTCTTATTGATTAAAAAATATAGAATAAATAACTATAATGTTGATTTTTTTTTTTTTTTTTTTCAGATTTCAATAAAAATTGTACCAAAAAACTCCCCTTCTTGACCATTATCATCCAGTATTTGGGGAATCAGTGGCTGGTGTAAGACAAGTTATATTATAGAAAAGGGATCTTGATTGCAAAATGAGCAGAGATTTGGCTTCAATGACAAGTAAAAATAAAAAGAAAAGGTTAAAAATAAGAAATGAAAAAAAGGAAAATAACTAGGTCAATTGACCAATTGGAAAAATAGCAATTGTAGCCTAACTGTGAAGGAATTCAAAGAGCCAGCTCTCAATATGGACTTGTTGCTAGAATCAAATGGAAGAATGCGTAAATGGTGAACTAGGGAACAACTCTAAGTGACTATGTTAAGATCAATAGTTCTCTAGAGATAAAACTACACAAATGGTTGTCATTATGTTAGTTAAGGAACTGCAACCAAATATATGTACAAGAGCCAGGCATAAGCATAAAAACACATCTATGTAAGTATGTGTATGTGGAAATAAATACATGCACACACATCTCTGTATATGCTTGTGTCTATGAACAGCCATAGAAAACACGTGCATGTATGCACATACAAAACCATGTATATATACATATAAATATATATATCGTATTTATGTAAATACATCTGTAAGTATTTATATATATAGTCAGATTTTGCACGTTTTAATCTTGAAAATTGTGTGAGTACGAGTCTTCTTTTTTTTTTTTTTTTGTCATTTCACCACAATAATTTTGAGTAGACTGACTTCAAAAGATTTTTTGGTAAACCTTTTTTTTCTCTCTGGGAGAGAAGAGCCATGAGTTTTTGTAAACATGAATGTGAAAAACAGCCACATAACTGGCCCTAATATACATAAAAGCTGACAAATTGCTTGGTTTGCTTTTTAGATATTCCACTTCATCTCGGCACCCATTTTATACTTTCCTGTAATAATTCAGATACCAACTGACAGAACAAACATAATACCATCTTCCTGTTCTATCCATCATATATTTAGAGTTCTTATGTGTGTATATCCACATACACATGACATGTGGGTGCACTGTCAATACATGATGCAACTGTTTATACAGCGAGGGGAAAAAATGAAGTGCAACCATCACCCCTCAGGCTTTGAGACGCAATAGCAACTACCATGTTTTTTTTACAAATTGTTTTAGGTGTTTCTGTAGACATAAGACATTCACTAGATGTTGCCATCTTTTGCTCTGAAGAACATAGAAGCAGGTGACAGCTGGATGATAAGAAAGGGCTGAACCAACATTTTGTTTGTTAATTCCAGCTTAGCAATGTAAAAGTGAAATCCCTTGCTGAAGGACATAATGCACTACCTGTTCCAGGAACTGATCCCATAACATTATGACCAAGAAGCCAATACCTTAACTACAGTGTCACGCATTTTGTTAATTAATACAATAATGTAAGCAGTGTTTCACAATATATGCTGATGTAATATGTTTAATGCATAACATAAAGCAGAAGTCACAAATCAGGCAAGCCACATTGTCGGATTATTGGATTAGTGGGTTAAGTGACAATGGAAAAAAATTAAAATGTCTGATCCTTTGTTTAGTTTTTCTGGTTGTCCCCATACACACATAAATATACCTTATTTGTGGATTAACAGTGATACAAATGGTTTCAATGGGTAGAAAAATTTGCACTTTTTCAAATGTTTCACTTGTGGAAGTTGGCAAAAATGTTAATTTTCTGCATGAAACCATTGGTAGCACTCTTAATCCACCAACTACGATCCTGAACACTCACTCTTGTTCAATGCTACTATGTGTGCGCGTGTGTGTGTATATATATATATATATACATATATATATATATACATATATATATATATACATATATATATATATACATATA
>NC_068983.1:41745715-41749337 GCF_001194135.2 Octopus bimaculoides | reverse complement strand
ATATTCTTATATATATATAAAAATTCACACAATCATGTTTACTGAGTGGGGGAAGAAAGAAAAAGAGAGAGAGAGAGGTTAAGGTGATTATTATTATTATTAAAAGAAAATAGTATCTTTTGAATTATCAGACATACATTCATTGGGGCAGGGACGAGTCACAAAAATCACTGCATTTAAACTAAGATATTCTTAAAGCTTCATATATATTTCACAAGCCATGTAGGTTCTACCAATTTCATTATCAGGGGACAAAACAAAAAAAAAAACAATTCGGTAGGTGTCAGGCCAGTCTCGAGAGAACGGACGGAGCGAAAGTAGAATCTACTTCCAGACAAAATAGGCTACAGTATGCTAAAACACTAGACTGAGATTACGCAGGTCAAATAAAATGCCAGTTGTTTTATACTTTTTTTTTGTCTTTTTTTCTGTTAGAGTTTATTGACACAAGGCATAAAGGATACATTTTGTAAATTAAAAGCTAAATAATTTTTTCAGAAAACAGAACCTTTCTTACTGAGTGTCAAAGCAGCAAAGAAACATGTGCCAAAGCAACTTTGTTATATTAATATATTAATTAATATAAATTATATGGGTAGTGGGGCACCGAAAGGGGTCTCAGGGAGTAGCGTCCCTGCTTTCCTGAGCTAGTTTTCCACCATATTTGTTAAAAATCATGGCAGAGGCCTTGGTCTCGGGACCACTCATGTCTAGGAACTAAGGTTGGGGGTAAGCAAGGGCATGCTCCCCCGTAGAAAATCCAGCTCCAAAAAAGCCTCATGATAGCAAAGGAGAATAGGCACCAGCCAGCTCAAAGGTTGGGGTGGGCTGCACCTGCCTACCTTGGTTGCCATGGCATTGAGGTAGATCCTAGCCACCCCTGTTAACGGGGACAAAACTTGGATTTAAAATACTGGATGATATATAACTAACTAAATGTATGCAAAGTGTATATAGACACACATACAAATACATTCATACATACACACAAATATATATACATACATATATATATATATATATATATACATATATATATACATAGGTTACATACATACATAGGCACCTGAATATGTGTAGGTTTGTTTAACAGCGTGTATGTAGTGGCTTCTGTTTTTGCTCAAAAGATTGTGTACATAGAAATATGTAGACACAGAAGGACATTAACACTTGCACAAATTATGTATTGATGTGTGCATTCAACACCCATGCAATTTATACACAAGTTGCATGAAGCTGGTTGATTAATGCATATATATGTATATATATATATATATATATATATATATAAAGCTGCAGATAGATAAAAAATTAGTAGTTAAACACGCAAAAATAAATAGCTGTGTGTAATACTTTTTTTTTTTTTGCAATATATGTAAATAAAAACACATGCTTGAAATGACATCCATTCATATGCATGTTTTAACACACACTTATATTCTCACATGTTATATATAAATATATATATATATATATATATATGTATACATATATGTATGTATACATATATATATATATGGCTGTGTGTGTGTGTGTGCGCGCAATTATATGCATGTGTGTGTGTTTGCTGAACAATTGTTAGATGCATACATACATGCACACACATGAATATATATATGTATATATGTACGAACTCCTCAGCATGTGTGTGTGTGTCTGTATTCCTGTCTGATTGTGTATGTGTATTGCCATTGCTCTGTGTGTATGTGAACATAGATGTGCTTATATATGTATATCTGCATGTGTGTGTTTCTATGTATTTATGCATGTATGTATGTTTTCCTGTGTGTTAGTACAGATGTGCTTGTGTAAGGTACGTATATGAATTCACACACTCACACATATGCATACATGGAGATGCACTCAGTTTAGCGAGGTTTAGTGATAAATCAAAAATGTACCTGCAATTTTACTTTTGTTTTCTGACGACATTGTTCTTTCTGATGCCTTCTTCTTGCTGCTGTTATGTTTCAAATTCTTTGAAACTGGCTTTTGAACCTTTGCAAGATTTTTCTCAGTAACTTTTCGCTTTAGCACAGAGCAAAACCTGTCAGTGTCGCTCGATGAAGGATGCCTACTAAGATCTGGTTGCAATGAGGGACAGAACGGACTGTCGTTGCTGGCCATGCTACGATCACTGGCCGAAACGGAAGGAGTATTGGCGCAAGTGGAATTTGAAGATGTTAAAGAACTTGCAGGAAAAGAAGAAGAAAATGAAGGAGGAGGTGTGGGAGTGGGGGTAGAGGATGACGAGGAAGAAGAAGAAGAGGTAATTGTATTAGAAGTAGCAGTAGACAAAGTGGCAGTAGAAGTTGGGGTGGCGGTAGGGGAAGAGGAAGAAGATGGAGAACTCAAAGAAGATGGAGACTTTGAAGAATTAGTTGCAGCATTGGAAAGTGAAGAAGGAACGGGAGGCGAATGACTGAGAGACTTGGCACTCTCATTAGTTTTGTAATCAAATGAAGCGGCTCGGATAATTGAAAATGAAGAATTAGGAGTTTTCGGTACTATTTTAGAAGAATTTGGCAAAACCGTTTTTTTTTCGCATTTATGATTGAATAAGAAGCTCTCACCACAGTTTGAAGACAAAGACATATCACGCCCAGAACGATTTGCTTTCGACACTGACGCCGTGGATTTTTTTTCTTTTTTCATTTTGTCCTTCTGCTGTGAGCTCTTGTGTGAGTGCAAACGATGGTGAACAGAGTGTGCTGGCATCAGTTCCTTACGACCTTTGTGTTTTCGTTGGAGTGCAACCTCTGTAGAATTGGCATTGGTGGCGTATTTCGAATGAAGTGCATCCTTGAATAAAGTTGTTGCTGTAGAAGCAGCAGCAGCAGATGTGGACGTGGAAGAATTGCCCGCACCGCTGCTGGTGGCGGTGGCAGCAGCTGATTTGTGGCACGTGGTAGTGTTATTTGAAACGACAGCCTGAGTAGCTAACCCAGATGAACTGGACGACCCCATCGATGTTGAGGGCATCAATGATAATGAAGATGACGATGATGATGATGATGCTGATGACGATGACAATGAGGATGAAGAGGAAGACGATGAAGATGTTGCCGTTGACAGTACTTTGAAACCTCTAGCCTTCACATCCGCATTGGATTTGTGCTGGGTTTTCACAAGGGAATCAAATTTGAACACCTGAGGGACTGCAGCAGGTGGCGTCGGTGCTGGCGGCGTTGGAGCCGTAGAACCAGAAGCAGTTGATGTAGGGGTGGTAGAAGTCGGGGGAGGAGGGGAATGAAGCTGAGATTGTTGCTTTTGTTGTTTGTGTTGCTGTTTTTTCTGTTGCTTTTGCTGTTTCCTGATCTGCGATTTCGAAGAGGACGATGTGGATTTCGCATTGGACGATGAAGATTTCGACTTTGATGCACGTTTACTGTCTGAAGAACTACCACCTGTGATTGTGTCAGAAGCTGATGACTTCCTACTGTCCACATCTTCAGTTATGGTCTTCCGCCGTCGTTTACCCATCAGCAAAATGGGGTTTTGGTCATAAGCTAAGGAAGAAGGAAACAAGAATCAATACATAAGAAACAAAAATTCACCAGTGAATGATCTTGATATCTATGCCCTACACCCACATATATATATATATATATATATATATATA
>NC_068983.1:41724459-41744978 GCF_001194135.2 Octopus bimaculoides | reverse complement strand
TATATATATATATATATATATATATATATATATAGTTACATACATATATACACGCACACACATACATACATATATATACACACGTGTGTGTGTGTGTGTGTGTGTGTATGTATATATCTATATGCACACACATACATGTAATGTAATGCAACCTGGTTTAATTGTTGGTTTGGTGTCTTTGCAGGTGAATGTGGTTTATTGCAGCTGTATAAGAATTGATATTAATTCAATGACAAACTGCCGAAAATTGCCAGGATAATTTTTGATGCGAGTTTTGTTCGTGCATTAGGCTAAAAATATTAACAGTATTGACAGAAGAGGAGACAAATATAAGTAGCTACTTAGAGAGATGGAAGGAGAACGAGAGGAAGGTAAAGAGATTATTTTAACTAACAAATAAGTGGTGACTGAGGTTTTTTGCTGAATAAATCAAAATTAAATATATCCGTCATCAGACATACTGTTTGTGTGTTTGTTATCACATCAGCAACCACTTGTCAGAGCTGTGGAGTCAGAACTGTGGAATCAGAGTCAGAAACAATTAAGGGGTAGCTGAAGTCAGAGTTGGAAAAATAGACCACAATCACTTAATTACATAGAGGAGTTAGAGTCAGAGGTGCCAATAGTAAAGGAGTCAGAGATTTTTGTTTTGACTCCAAAGCCCTGGATCTACCTATCCCTGTTACCTCTTCTGTAAATACTGTTAATATTTTTAACTTAATCCACCAACAACACTCATTAACCTGTTATTACTGGATTTGTTATTGAAACAATATCAACTCTGCCCCTGCAGTAATAAACCACATTCAACTGTAAAGACACGACATCAATCACACACACATATATATAACTCAGAAGCTATATACATGTATACAGGCACACACACATCTTCATTTCTGTGTGTGTGTGTGTGTGTGTGTGTGTGTGTACATGAGAGTGTGCTGAAAGTTTCTGGCTTTGGGTAAAAGAAAATACAGGAGAATCAGTTAATTATGATTTTATTCAATATATTCCCCTCTCAATTTCACAGACTTATTGCAGTGATCCTTCAGTTTTTCTAAGCCCTGTAAAAGAACTCAGACGATGGGACCTCCAACCAGGCCTTTTGTAATACCCTTAATGCCAGAAACTCTTCAGTAATCCGTATATATGTGAGTGTGCATGGTCTCATCAATAAGTATCCAGACTCTTGCTATAGTAATGAAACTAAAGCATGGAGAGTGAAGCTGCTTGGCATGAATTGACCAAGAACTCTGCTGTGCATGTGCACTAAGTTTTAACATTCTAGCTCGCTTTCACTGTTTACAGCAATGCTTGGAAGGAACATGTGTAGCATGTGATCATCACACTGACCATGATAAAGACGAGAAGAGAATCTTAATCAAATTTTGCCAAAAGCTTAGCGATATCTGCTCAGAGGCCTATGCAGAATTTTCATACAGTTTTCATCGTTCTTGACACAATCAAGGAGATCTTGTGCAACTGAAACCCAAGTGTCTTTTTTGTCTGCTGAAAGCAGTTTTGACGCAAACTTAGTAGACATGTATCTCATACCCAAATCTTCAGTGATAACAGATTGAACTATAACTAATCTGCACATCCTCTGGTAACTCACAGATAGTGATTCAACGACTACCCTCACAGCTGCACACACATCTGCGATGTTTTACTCAAGCATTCATCAACATTGACATTTTTTTTGTTCATCTTGGAAATGTCTGAACCACTTGTACACTTGTGTGCGGCTCATGCACTCCTTTCCATACACTTTCTGCAACTTTGTCATGGTCAATGCGACGATCACATGCTACACACTTTCCTTCTAAGCACTGCTGTAAACAGTGGAAGTGAGGTAGAATGTTGAAACTTATTGTGCATGCACAGCAGAGTTCAATGTCAATTTGTGCCAGGCAGCTTCGCTGTGTGCTTTAGCCTTGTTACTATGGCAACAGTCTGGATACTAATTGATCAAACCTTATCTATCGCTATATATATATATATATATATATATATATATATATATATATATGATGATGATGATGATGATGATATATATATATAGGCATATATGTGCATATGCATATATAAATATGCACATGTATGTATATAAGATATTATGCAGGCATGTGTGTAGATACAGATGTATGCATAAAATAAAGAATACTGTGAACAAAAACATGAAAACAAGAAAAAAGGAAAAATAATGGAAATGAAACCAGACAATAAGCAAAGAAGATCAATGCCATAACTTGGTGCTCTAAAGAAAAGGATGATGGGTTTGCTAGGTCTATAGACTTTGGCATCAGAGTTTCAGAGTATTTGTCAGAATATACACACATGTATGGACATATAAAAGTATACACCAAATTATTTCAATTTCAGTACCACTGCATAACCCCGTGGGCTGACTAAAGCCTTCTGAGTGGAATTCATAGGTGGAAACTGAAAGAAGCCCACCATATGTAATGTGTGAGGGGTGTGTGTGTGTGTATATATATATATATATATATATATATATATTCTTTTCTTCATTTCAGTCATCTGACTGCAGCCATGCTGGAGCACTGCCTTTAGTTGAACAAATCAACCCCAGAACTTATCCTTTGTAAGCCTAGTACTTATTCTATCGGTCTCTTTTGCCAAACTGCTAAGTTATGGGGATGTAATCACACCAACATCTAATGTCAAGCAATGGTGGGAGGACAAACAGAGAGACAAACATCAAATCCACTCACAAGGCTTTGGTTAACCCGAGGCTATAGTAGAAGACACTTGCCCAAGGTGCCAAGCAGTGGGACTGAACCCAGAACCATGTGGGTGGTAAGCTAGCTACTTACCACACAGCCACTGTGTGTGTGTCATTGTGTTTGTGTTTTCCCCCAACCATTGTAAGACAATTGGCATTGGTGTTTATATCCCTGTAACTTAGCGGTTTGGCAAAAGGGAATGATAGAGTAAGTGCCAGGCTGAAAAAAGAAACCATAGTTACTGGAGTCGATTCATTCAGCTAAAACTTCTTCAAGGCAGTGCCCCAGCATGGCCAGAAGCTAACAACTGAAACCAGTCATTGGTAAGGGATATAAAAGCGTACGCTAAATAATCACATATAACAGCGTGTGCATGTGTGTGTGTGTGAGTGTCTGTGTGTGTGTGTGAGTATCTGTGTGTGTGAGTATCTGTGTGTGTGAGTGTGTGTTTCTGTCTGTCTGTGTGTGTGTGTGTGTGTGTGTGTATGTGTGTCTGTGTTTGTCTGTGTGTGTCTGTGTGTGTCTGTCTGTGACCAGGAACCTGTACAAACTCTAAACCAGTTCCAGAGAAAAGTTTCACTCTAGCAAAGCCATCATTCATTTATTCTTCACTACCAAATTACCACTCTGATCCATTTTGCTTATATTCTTGTGATTCCTTCACATAATTTCCAATATTTTCCACCGATTTTCATATTTTTGTTCCTATTCCTTTATTTCATTAATCTTCTCCCCTTTAACCAAGTTCTGCACATACATTAAGAAACCTCTTGTAGCAAATAACCTTAGCTTTCTCCTTTCCTGGTAAGAAGCTAACCCAGGTTGTTGGTGGTGTTGTTGCTGTTGACGATGATGATGATGATGATGACAATGACGATGATGTTGGTGGTGGTGGTGGTGGTGGCGACGGCAGTGGTGGTGATGAAAATGAGCTGGAGGAGGAGAATCACAATGATGACGATGAGGAGGATGATAGTCGTGGTGACGATGACGATGAAGACAGCACTTGACAATGCTTCACGATGTGATACACAAGATAATTTGATAACGATGCGATATCCATAGGGTACAGGATGTTTCTGGTTGTTACAGTGACATCAGTTCGTTTAAAAACAACAGTATACCCATGATTAAACATTAATTATTTTCATTCAATCAATCTCTTTAATATTCGAACTACATAGGAATAGAATGACATTTTTGTTTTTACTCTTTTAATTTATGCAAGTTTAAATCCGACATTTGAATTAGCCAAATAAACCTGCGCTGGTGCCGCATGATACTGCACCCATGCTGCACAATAATGCACCCCGCCATATGATAATGCACCATGCCCATGCAGCACAATAATGCACCTGCGTCTGTGCTGCACAAGAATGCATCCGCGCTCATGCTGCATGATAATGCACCCGCGCAGCATGATAATGTACTCGCACCACATAATACACTTGTGCCACATATAATGCACTAGCACCACATAATGCACTCGTGTTGGTGCCACATAATGCACTTGTGTTAGTGCCACATAATGCACTCGTGTTGGTGCCACATAATGCACTCATGTTGGTGCCACATAATGCACTTGTGTTGCTAGTGCTAAGTAAAATGCACCCAGTACATTTTGTGGTTGGCATTATGAAGGGCATCTTGAAGCTACAGGCTAATGAATGATTAATTCAAAAGAAAGTGAATATGCATTACATATGACATTTGGTTGACTAATGGTTAAATAAAATTCAAATGATTATTGTTTAATCATCAAACAATCTCTAGTCTTTAAATTAAGTGATGTCACTATAAATTTGCACACATATGATAATGACGAGGTGGATGATGACAATGATTTTAAAATGCAACAGAGAGACGTGTCAGATGTGTGAACTAGAATTTGACTGAGATGGCTGAAGAAATGTGGATCACGGGGTACGGACGAAGACGTGGTGTGGTGAATATTCTCATAGGATAACAAACAAACTTCTTTGGCTGAAGCTCACCCAGAGAAGGAAATAAGTATTTGCTGCTCTGTATGATGATGATGATTGGAGATCAATATTGCAGGAATGACATTGATTGGGAAATGAAAAACTGTATAAATGACAACAGAGAGTTAAATGTTTTACATATTTACGAATAAATAGATGGCTAACGAGATTAATGAATAATGAATAATGACAATCGAAATGACATGTAAGAGATCAATAATGGTGATTGCAGGTTCATGATGATGACAATGTTGGTGATGAACAATGACAAAGATAAACGGCAACAGTAACAACAGCAATAAACATGGAAATAACAGCATAAACAACAACAAAAATACAAATAACAAAAATAGTGATTTTTTTTTTTATAGGACAGCAAAGATAACAATGATGTTTGTGATGATGATCATGATGATGATGAAAAAGAGGAGGATCACAAACGGTGATGAAGGCATGGATGAGGTGACGTTGACATAACGAGGGCGTGACCTCGAGTCATGGAAAACATTTCATTGTACCCACAAATTGCTAATGCAAATGAATCAATGGCAGTAACAACAACAACAACATTTACTACTACTACAGGAACAGATATATATATATATATATATACATATATGGAAAGACAACAACTTCGACAACAAAAACGATATCAACAGCAACAACTTCCATGACAACAAATCGTTGTTGTGGACCAACCCAGAATACATGTTTATACATACCCAGATCAACCATATGGTGCTACATACACACACACACACACACACACACACATATATATGGATGGATGGATGGACATAGAGTAGTTGTTTTGACCAAACATAATTAGACCATGCATTATTTCAGCATAAATCATTATATATATATGTGTGTGTGTGTGATGTATATGTAGAGAGAGAAACTAAGTTTTTAACAAGTTTGCTGAATATCATATATACACACATATTAAATAAATTTACATAGAAAGCTACTTATCTGTCAACATGTGAGTGAGTGTGTGTGTAGTGATACATAGATTAGATTTTAGGCCAAAGATATATATAAAAAGGAAAAGCAACTTACATGCAATGGGGAAGTCTTGGGGTAACATCCTTATATGGTCAATTGGTATGCGGCCAGTATCCCCATCATCGAATTCAACACTCACAGATGACTTATCTGCATGAGGGTTTGGACTTGCTATAAAACAAAATTAAATAGAAGTTTAACGAGACACAGTTTTAATTATAAACAGATTATAGAAGTGACTCCATCTAAGAATATCTGAAGAAGGAATTGTATTCCGAAATATCATCGGACTATGGATAACTAAATTAAAACAGATATATAGCCCATTTTTTGTATTATAGTGCATTGTTTTATCATTCAAAACTTTTTATTCTTTATATGTAACATATTTGTTTGAAAATTTATTTGTTTCTAATTAGTCAGTACATGAAAGAAGTAATGGGTACAGTCCAAAACTGGATGGAGCAAGATGCCTGAAACAAGGAGTGAGGAAAACCACCCAGTACATGAAATGGTTGATGTTAGGAAAGGCATGCAGCCACAGAAACCATGCCAAAGCTGACACTGGAGCTCATAGTGGCCTTGCAGCTCACTGGATCCTGTCAAACTGTCCAATGCATATCAGCATGGTAAACAGATATTCAAAGTTGTTGCTGTTGATGATGGTGGTGTTAAAGGTGATGGTGGTAAAAGTGTTGCAGATTAATATTGTCACAATCCGATGCCAGGACCACCTGACTGGCTCCCATGCCAGTGGCACATACAAAACACCATCTGAAAGTGGCCAATGCTAGTAACCCCTGACTGGCTCCCGTACTGGTGGTACATAAAAAAGCACCCATTACACTCTCCGAGTGGTTGGCGTTATGAAGGGCATCCAGCTGTAGAAACACTGCCAGATCAGATTGTTAGCCTGGTGCAGCCACTGGCTCTCAAGACCTCAATCAAACCGTCCAACCTATGCCAGCATAGAACACGGACATTAAACAATGATGAGAGAAAAGATAGCCAAGTTGCAAGATTTACTGAATATCCCGACTGAAAGATCGGCAGTTCAAATTTAGGCAAAATCAGAGTGTTATATTCTAGGCCAAGGTATTTTAACTATCAATATCTACATCTACCATGCTGTATGTGGGTAGCACACAGTAGTGTGGGTGACAGACGTAGTTGAAAAGTGATACAAGGGTATCAATACTCAGTTCAATTCCTCCCTGCACTAAATTAGTGAACTCTTTAGAGGAATGTTGATATCTCAGGAACAATAATCACTACCAGTGCTTTTTATGTGGCACCATCACCAACAGGGTCACCAAGTACCTTGCAAGACATCCAGCTGTAGAATCCATGCATAATGAGACAGTGGAGCTTGGAGCACAACTCTGGTCTGGCAGCTCATATCGAACCATCCAACCTTTGGAAAATGGAAATTAAATGGTGATGATAATGATATGAGGAAAAAAAGGAAAACAACTTACATTTAGATATAGTGCCTGGGTACAAACAACTATATTGTTGACTCCAGTAGGCACACATTCGGGTACCTTCGGGTAAATATTTGGGTGAGCCTGGTGTAACATCCAGGACCTAATAAAAACAAATAATAATAATCATTAAAAAAAGGAAAGGTAAAAGTGATTGAAAGTGATATAATATATTCATTTCCAATGCAGACACAAAACTGGAAATAAAGGTGGGAGTGGAGAAAACAGTCAATTGTATCGATCCCAGTACATGACTGGTACTTTATTTTACTGACCCGGAAAGGATGTAGGGCAAAGTTAATCGCGGCAGGATTTGAACTCAGAGACTAAAGAGCTGGAAGAAATACCACATGACATTTTACCCAATACTCCAACGATGCTGCCAATAATAGACCACAGCAGGACTCTGGGAGCTACATGAAGAAGCTTGTTGGAGGCATGTAACAAGTACCCACAATACTCGGAGTGGTTGGCATTAGGAAGGGCATCCAGCTGTAGACACCTTGCCAGATTGAGATTGGAGCCTGGTGCAGCCTCCTAGCTCGCCAGTCGCCAGTCAAACCGTCCAACCTATGCCAGCATGGAAAGTGGACGTTAAACGATGATGATGATGAAAATGTTAAATGTCACGAGTTGGCAGAATCATTAGCATGCTGGCATTTTGTCAAGCTTTACGTTCTGGGTTCAAATTCCACCGTGGTCAACTTTGCTTTTCATCCTTTCAGGGTTGATATGAATACCAGTTGTACACTGGGATCAATGTAATCGACTTACTGGCCTTGTGCTAAAATTTGAAACCGATTCGAGGAACAACTGAAGACACAGCACTGGTATATCTAAGGTCATGGGTTTGATTCTGGGCAATGTGTTGTGTCCCTGAGCAAGACCCTTTATATCATGTTGCTCCAGTCCACTCAACTAGCAAAAATGAAATGTACCTGTAATTCAAAGGGCCGGCTTTGTTACATTCTGTATCATACTGAATCTCACTAAGACCTACGTTAAAGGTACATGTGTCTGTGGAATACTCAGCCACTTGCACATTGATTTCACGAACAGGCTGTTCCAGTGATCGAAGCAATTGGGACATTTGTTATCATAACCAAACAGAGTGCCAGTGACCTTAGCAGTACGGCAAAAATAGACTGATAAAATATGGACAAAGCTTGAAATAAGTATCAGAGTCAATTTCTTGAAATACACTTTTAGAGGAAGTGCCCCAGCATGGCCACAATCTTACAGAGTGAAACAAGAATAATAATATACTTACAGCATCTTTAAGT
Source organism: Octopus bimaculoides (assembly GCF_001194135.2). Taxonomy (NCBI): domain Eukaryota; kingdom Metazoa; phylum Mollusca; class Cephalopoda; order Octopoda; family Octopodidae; genus Octopus; species Octopus bimaculoides. Next base: position 41,736,474 of record NC_068983.1, on the reverse strand, counting down.
ATTTCTTCCTGAGAATAGATATGTGGCCTGTTTCCTCGTTCGTTGTCAATCACCACACCATATCTAACAAAGTAAATACACAAATATATAATTACATGTATTATTATAATAATAGTTAATTACAAGTATACTTTTATTAGTTCCTATTTAATAAATTTAATGTTTCTATTAGTTACTGGTAAGTTTACATTATAGCTTGTAAGGCTAATATATATTAAGAGTATGTAGTGTTTTTATGATTAATTTCTGAATTATGAAATAATGTGTTTCACTCATAATTATTATATTATTCGTTAAATTCAATTGTGTTTTGTTTTGGAGAGAATTGAATATAAAGCTTTCACTTTTTTATATAATAGAAACTATGGAAGACTGGTGGGATTATTATTTGTATGGATTTAGAGATTGATTGCTATTTAGTTATTGTATGTTTACTATTAAAACCGATACAGATGTACATAGATTTATGTGCTTCTTGTTGAAGTTTAATTTTAAAGTTAGTGTTTGATTCTTCCTCTATTTAGATTGAATACTGTTGTACATAGGGTAAATGTATTTGAAAGTTGTTTGTGTGTTTTTTTCCCAAATAGCACTTTTTTTAGTGTTGTTGACACTGTTGGATTGAATGGTACTGCCTGGGTGTCAAAACCATAGTGATATCTGTGGGGTAGCTGATGATGGAGACATGTTGGATTGTTGGTACGGCTGTTTTAGTATATGTGGAATAGAGCTATAACACATCCTTTTGATATACAACTTTGTAGATATGTTCATACACACACAGACATAATAATGTCAAAATGCCCATGAGCATTACTGGGACTCAGATGAGTGAGTCAAGGTTATATTTATGTAACTTTTATAGTCCTGAAGGAGATAGTTATCAACAAGGGAGATAATAATTTCTTCATAAAATTTGGTGGGATTAAAACTTTGAATTTCTAATTAGCTAATAAATCTTCAATTAATCTCATTGATTACCAGAGAACAACAGATAATTAAGAGAACGTATTCATTGGGACGATACAAACATCTAGCCTTTAATAGCAGGTAACATTAGTTGCATGAGCTCTGCATATAAAACCAACACTGACAAAGACTGTCCTCATAGCACTCCAGTTGAGTGCAACAGCAACAGAAATTCAGTTACCAATTCTCCATGCTTTCAATTTCGTTGCTATTATGCTAAACAGTCGTATATCCAAATTTGGCCAAATTCATTTTGTTGCAATAGCTGGTTCTTTTGGTCAAACTATCGCACCTCCAACTGCTTCAAATGCCAAGATATCAAAAATTGTCAAAGTGTAATACAATAACCCTAACCCTATGGAATGGTGAAACCATTTTTCCAACCACTTTACAGAGTATACTGGGTGCTTTTCTATGTGGCACCAGTAAGGGCGCTTTTTATGTGCTGCTGCTAATGTGATTGTATATTTTTAGAATGACATGATAAGATAGGTATGAAAGTCCAGATCTGACTGGTTTAAACAACACAGATTGAATTTTTACGCCAGATATGGCCAGTTTAAAAACGTTAAAGGGTTATTGTTAGCTTATATTAAATTTCACAGACTCCTAATATATTAATGGAGTTTTATTCTTCTACTTTATTTTTGCACAGAATATTAATGGTGTAAAAGAAGTGACACCTCAGTTGGTAACAGTAATGTAATTAAGTAATTTTTCAGTGACTGGAACTGAGATGTCAGTGAAAGATTAATAAACAAACAAGTAAAAGTTATAAAAATCTCAATTGTACATACACATCAGGAGGTCTGATAGCTTTTACTTCTCCTTCATAAAACAGTCCATCTCTGAACAAGAGGACACGTAAGCCATCCTTCAAGTCTTCTTTCTCGATAGTACAGCATCGTGGTTCTGTAAAACAGTAGAAATGCATATTTATTTTATTTCATTTTGTACAGAAACAAACCAAATAAGCTTGTACATATACACTATCACTACATTAAACATCTATGTTCCTGGCATGGGTTGGGCAGTTAGACAGGATACAACAGGTCTGAAGACTGCTTCGTGCTCCAGGGTTTACTTTGGCCTGGTTTCTAGAGCTTGATGTCTTTTCTAATCATCACCATCATCATCATCGTCGTTTAACGTCCGCTTTCCATGCTAGCATGGGTTGGACGATTTGACTGAGGACTGGTGGACCAGGAGGTGACACCAGGCTCCAATCTGATTTGCCAGTTTCTACAGCTGGATGCCCTTCCTAACGCCAACAACACAGAGTGTAGTGGGTGCTTTTACGTGCCACCGGCACGAGGGCCAGTCAGGCGGCACTGGCAACGGCCACGCTTGAAATGGTGTATTTTACATGCCACCTGCACAGGAGCCATGCCAACCACTTTACAGCACATACACACACACACACACATACAATTTACATGAAAGCGCGCGCGAGAGAGAGAGAGAGAGAGAGAGAGAGAGAGAGAGAGAGAGAGAGAGAGAGAGAGAGAGAGAGAGAGAGAGAGAGAGAGAGAGAGAGAGAGAAAGAGATAGGGAGGCATCAGGCTCCAATTGTCTGTTTTGGCACGGATTCTATGGCTGGTTGCCCTGCCTAGGTACTTTTTACATGTTATCAGCCACCTGACATTAATTCAAGGAGCAGCTCATTCATTCATCTGTATCAGTGTGTGTGTGTGTTTGCATGTGTACAAATGTATGTACATACAAATATGGACAAATATTTGGCTGTTTGGCATGTTTAAAGATAAAACCAGTTATTTTTGGACATGTATCCTATTTAACACTGTGCATCAATATACCAAATATTTAATCAAACATACCAGGGGTCGCTGTTCTTTCTCTGAGAGCACTAAGAGGTATGTTGTCTCCATCACTACTACTGAAATCGCTAGCCTCTCCTTCATTTTCACTCGACTCTTGTCGGAAAGATGGCAAACGTAGTTTAGAGTTTTCAAAAGCTGAGAACTGAAAAACAAATAAAATGTAATTAATTAATTAATTAACTAACTAACTAGAACATCACAACTTCCTTTATTAGATTTCTAAGAAATATTTCTTCAATAATTTTTCAAGAATAATTTTTAGTATTGTTTTAAAAGTAAATGATTCCAGTCTGTATTCAAAGAATCATGCACTCCACATTTTCAAAGAACTTTTTCTGCATTCTTTTATTTCACCTTCTTAAAACAATAGTAACCATTTCCTAATCTCTGTGAGGTAAGAACATCACCTGAAGTGATAAAATGAAGGCAAAGTTGATTTTGGTGGGATTTGATCTCAGAAAATTAAGGGCTGGAACAGATACCATAAAGTATTTTGTCCAATGCTGTAACATTGCTGCCAGCTCCACTACTCTACTACTACTACTAATGATAATTATAATCATCATCATTTAACGTCCGTTGTCCATGCTGGCATGAGTTGGATGGTTTGACCAGGGCTGGTAAGCTGAAAGGCTGCACTACTATATGCACAAGGCCCAAAATTTTGTGAGGTGTGGCTAATTGATTACAACAACCCCAATGTTCAACTGGTCCTTATTTTATTGACCCTGAAAGGATGTAAGGCAAAGTCAACCTCCACAGAATTTGAACTCGGAATGTAAAAAGAAAGACTAATGTTGCTAAGCATTGCTTCCAGCATGCTAACAATTCTGCCAGCTCGCCGTCTTAATAATAATAATTATAATAATAATAATAATAATCCTTTCTACTAAAGGCACAAGACCTGAAATTTGTGGGGAGGGGACAAGTTGATTACATTGGCCCCCAGAGTTTCACTGCTGCTTAATTTATCAACCCCGAAGGAGGAACAGCAAAGTCAAACTCGGTGAAATTTGAACTCAGAACATAGCGTTTCACCCAGCGTGCTAATGATTCTGCCATCTTGCCACCATAATAATAATGATAATAATAATAGGCTCAAATTTAGCCACAAGGGCAGCAGTTTTGGGGGAGGGGATGGGTCGACTACATCGATCCCAGGAATAATAATAATAATAATAATAATAATCATCACCCTTTCTACCCAGGGTTTCACTGGTGCTTAATTTATCGACCCCGAAAGGATAAAAGGCAGAGTCGACCTCAGCAGAATTTGAACTCGGAACATAACGATGGGCGAAATACCACTAAGCATTTCATCCAGCATGCTAACAATTCTGCCAGCTCACCACATTAATGATAATAATAATTCTTAATGCAACCTATAAAGTCTACACCAGATATACCAGGATATCAGTGGAGGCGCAATGGTCCAGTGATTAGGGCAGCGGACTCGCGGCCATAGGATCGTGGTTTCGATTCCCAGACCGGGCGTTGTGAGTGTTTATTGAACGAAAACACCTAAAAGCTCCACGAGGCTCTGGCAAGGGATGGTGGCGAACCCTGCTGTACTCTTCCACCACAACTTTCTCTCACTCTTACTTCCTGTTTCTGTTGTACCTGTAATTCAAAGGGTCAGCCTTGTCACACTGTGTCACGCTGAATATCCCCGAGAACTATGTTAAGGGTACACGTATCTGTGGTGTGCTCAGCCACTTGCACGTTAACTTCACGAGCAGGCTCTTCCGTTGATCGGATCAACTGGAACCCCCGACGTCGTAAGCGACGGAGTGCCAACAACCAGGATATCTGTAAATATTCAGCCTTCTCCTCTATATTTGTCTATAAATGATACAATACCATAGCTGTCTAGGTGTGCTCCAACCTGTTAAGAGGAACTTCATTAAAAGAGACAATAGATTTTGGAACAATTTTGGGATATGTAGCATTTCTACTCAACAGGATAAGGATTTCTTAGAATGACGGTTGCAGAAGTATTTATAGAAAACTGAAATAACTTCAAAGCAACTCATATGACTCTAGGATGTGATCATCATAGAATGTTTTGGTAACCTCTGAGGTCAGATACCTATCTTCTAAATGTGGTCTAAGTGTAGTCTCTACAGGTAACGGTAAGTTAGCTGTTGGCATCAACTAAGAACATCTCTGATACATATTGGTTCACTTCCTATTCTCGTAATTCTACAACCAACTGGAGGCCAAAGTTTCAGTGACATGCCTCGAAGGACAAGAACTGGTATCATCATGGGACCAAAGAACTGGCCAAAATGTGGCTTCAGACGGTGCAACACAATGGCCTCTACTTTGAACGATAGGCTGCTTTTGTTGTAAGTTAATGAATAAATCAAATAAGTTACCAAAATATTGCAAAACTTTTGACTCAACACAATAGAAATGATCCTACTGAGTTTCACATACTGTAAACCAGAGTAAAATTATATTTCGTGATAACCACAGTGTCTAGAAGCCATTCTGCTTCTTAATTTTGGTGTAGATGTAATAACAAATATATATACATAATACAACAAAATATATATATATATATATATATATATATAGACATGCACATTCATAGAATAAGAATTGACAACATCAATAAGAAGCAAAACTAGAGCCATTCACAGAAGAATACAATAAAAACATTAACAGAAAATAAAAGGTTTATTACCATTTTTATCATGGTGAAATGAGATTAATATCAACTAAATCATGGATTAGTTAAGTAATTAATTTAATATTAACTAAGACAGTGATTAGTTAGGAAATGGAAATGAAGAATAATTAGGGTTTCATTCGAAGCTTGTTTGAATATCATTCAGATTATAGATTAGCCATAACAATAATACTGATTAGTTAGGAGATATTACAAAGGTTCTGGATGTTAACATAATTAGACTGCAGAGTTAATATAGATCTTGAAAGGGCAACAGGAACTCGTGGTTGAATGCTGTTCTTTAAAGGCTCTGTAGCGAAGACAGGCATGGCAGAATCATCAGCAGTCTCTTCTTTGCTATTAATGGTCACCATAATAATAGTTAGAATTATTTCTTTTAACCGAAACATATTCTCACCCACCCACATCCCCACCTATGCTATATAATGAAAGGATTATAGTTCGTATAATTGACTCGAGTCTTATGTGTGCTACAAAGGTTTTGTCAAACATCTTGAGGATTAATCATTAATCAAGTTAAACTTGGCAGGATTTGAAGAAAGACTGAAGACAAATCAAATAAACTAGAGCAAAAGCAATTTGTCCAGTAGTTTGTTGCTTTTACTGAATAATAATAATGATAATAATAATAACAACAACCAAGTTTGAGAAATACATTGGAGAAATTGGAAATTACACGAGAGCAGAGCATACCCCAAAAAACTGCTCTATTGGGGACAGCTAGGATTTTGAGATTGGTACTTGGGTGTTGAATATCTTCCATGATACTTAACACCTAATTATCAAGTCTTATAATTCGTGGGAAGAGATCCTGCGAGACTGTTGACAACAGGATGCTGTCTGCTTTCATGGAATTAACCAGAGCAAATAAGATCGTGAGCTCTGAGAAGTAAAATATGATGATAATAATAATAATAATAATAATAATAACTCTTTCTACTTAAGCCACAAAACTTAAAATTTTAGGGGAGGAGTATCGTTGATGATATCGACCCCAGAGTTCAAAAAGTACTTATTTTATTGACTTTGGCTGGATCAAAGGCAAACTTAACCATGGCAGATTGTGAAGTCAGGGTGTAAAAAGCCAGAGAAATGCCACTTAATTTTTTTCCCATTATGCTTGTGATTTTGACATCTTTTCAACTTCATGATAATAAATCTAAATTTTACCACAAAGTCCACAATTTTGAGAGGAGGGGGCAACTAAATTACATCAACCCCACTGCTGGACTGATACTTTATTTTATTGGCCCCCATAAGGAAGAAAGACAATGTCGAGCTTAATCAGAATTTGAACTCGGTATATAAAGCACCAGAAGGAAGGTTGTCGAGCATTTTGTCTGAGATGCTAATGATTCTGCCAGCAAGGAAGCTAATTAAAGAAATCAACTAAAGCAGGAGTGAAATATTTGCAATCATCGTCTGGGAAGTAATTAATAGTTTAATTAGTAAAGTAGGCTGATTGGCTAAGGCAGGAAGGAGCACAGAAAGATGAGGGAGCATTTTAGTGAATGAGATGCAAGTAAGGGGTAGATTTGAGAGAGAGGGAGAGATAGAGAGACAGAGAGAGAGGGGAAGGAAGAGAGAGAGAGAAAGAAAGAGAGAGAGAGAGAGAGAGAGAGAGAGAGAGAGAAATAGAGAGAGAGAGAGAAAGAGAGAGAGAGAAAGAGAGAAAGAGAAAGAGAGAAAGAGAAAGAGAGAAAGAGAGAAAGAGAGAAAGAGAAAGAGAGAGAGATTAAAGCAGTACTTACTGCCGAGGCTGAACGACAAGTGTGGTACGAAATGGATGTTGCTGTAGAATTGGAAGCTGACGAAGAAATAGCTACCGTTTTGGTAGAACTTGAAGAAGACGATGTTGCAGTTGAGCTGCTGTGGTTGTTGTTGTTGCTGCTGTTGTTCTTGGTGTTAGAGGTGGTAACACTCATAGTGGTGATAGTGCTGCTGTTGACAGACATGCTGTTGGCACCAGCTGTTGTCACGTTGCACTCCATTGCAGCTGGTACGTTTTTACGAGCAGCTTTGTTGTATTTCTCTTTCACTTTTTCCGAAAGTTTACGCACGCTCTTCACCTTTGGTTGGCCTGAGCCCTGTGCACTGGTGACATTAGGGACTGAACTCAAACTGCCAGCATTGCTAGCTGTTCTACTGGTGCCGGTGCCAATGCTAGCAGCAACAGTAACAGAGGTACCAGGTGTGCTGGCATTATTCTTACCAGCAGCACCACTCGATCGATTGTTCCGAGTGCTCGACTTGCCCAAATTGACATTATTTGCACTTGAGCTGCTGCTGCTGGTGGACAAGGAATTTTGCATGGAAGTACAGTTCTGTGCAGAACCCCGGATGTTATTGGGCGACGGCTGTGGGCTGGAGTCATTCAAAAAGATGCGCTCACTGCGACGGCGACTGCACCAGTCTTCTTCTATGTAAAATGGCTTTAAACGCACATCGTTTTTAAACTGCAAAAATAGCAGTTGTATAAAGAAGGGGTACACAAGCACACTGCATATTTAATGTCATACATTTTGTAAATGGAATACTTATGTCTAAACAACTCTAAGCTTTCATTGAGATCTTTGTAAACTACTCACATGGATTGTTCTAGAAACAAATTTGATCATTAAAAGTTCACTTTCAGCATTTGATTATTTTCTTATCAATATTATTTTTATCCATTTCAAACTAGATTACATACATGATAGGTCTATGTGCGTGTGTGTCTTGTGTGTGAGTGTGTGTGAGTGTGTGTGTCTTGTGTGTGAGAGAGAGTAAGAGATTGATGCTGTCTAGCTCCTGATCTGGTCAACCATGAAAGAGCAAGCAAACTTATAAATATATATTCTACCTGTGAACATTCTCTTTGTGTACTAGGAAAATTAGATAATCCTTCCTTTTCAAGACAGTAAACTGTAATTTGAAGATGACTTGGTTTCTATTTCTAGCAAGCCATGTAACTACATGAAAGCTCTCTCAATAATTCATCACTGGGTGTCTATTTTAATACGCCATTTTGATATCAAATTTGTGCTGCCATGCAAGTTGACCATTATTATTTTTATTTCCAGACCATTGCTATTAAAATTCTCAAGACTTCATGTTCAACATTAGGGTGTCTAGTACCATAACTAACATAACAAGTGGTGTCTTAAACTGATTTTTACGACCGTTATTCTACTTGTGTTCAAGACAATCAACATATAAAACAGAAACACAAATACAATTCATAGATTAGAGTGCTGTTATTGAGATTATCATAAAAGATAGGTGCAGGTTTGGATGTACCGTTAAGAAGCACATCTTCTATAACCCCGAGCTAACCAATATCTTGTGAGTGAATTTGGTTCATGGAAACTGTGTGGAAGCCTCTCATCTATGTATGTATGTGTGTGTGTGTGTGTATATATATATATCATTGCTATTATGCAAAAGTGTCGTATGTCCAAAATGTTGCTTTTTTCAGAAAATGAAAAAATATTTTCATCATTCCATAGCTAAACCGCTTTGACAATTTTTGATATCTTAGGATCTGAAGCAGCTTGAGATACGATAGTTTGACCAAAAGAACCGGCTATTGCGAGCAAAAATAAATATTGGAAAAAAAAACACATTTGGCCAAATTTGAACATACGATAGTTTAATATGATAGCAACGAGATATATATATATATATATATATATATATATATATGTATGTAAGAAATTATGTCATGAACATCATTGGCTTACAGTTGTTTCTGCTATAAGATGTAGCACAGTCATAGTTGAATGCTTGCACTTCATGTGTGAAGCACATATGAAGCTATAGGGTGATACTCAAGAATTCAATCATGAATGCATTGCATCTTATAGCAGAAACAGTTGTAAGCCAATGGAGTACATGACAATTTCCTCCTCCTCCTTTATCATTTTAATTTCTTTTTTATTGCCCTGTACTTGGCTGATGCTTCATCCCAATGTGTACATTAAGTTCTAATACCAGGTTATTAATATCGCTATGCCCAAGTGAAATAAAATATCTATATATGTATACATCATTGTGTTTGCCCCACTCCCATCCCAAATACTTGTAAAGCAGCTTTGGTTTGTTTATGTCCTCATAATGGGGTGGATTGACAAAAAAAAACTAACAGAATACCCAATTTCAAAAAATAAGCACATAGTGTTGGGGTGGCTATTTGTTTGACTAAACTGGTTGAAGCCATGTTACAGCATGGCCGCAGTTCAAAAACTGAAATAAGTAAACAAAAATAAAGCTTATTCCCACTCATTTGATGCAGACCTGTTGGGGCAAAGGAAAGCAAAATCGTGATGGCACCTGTGCCCAGCGTCGCCTTCCTGACACTTGTACTGGTGGCACGTGTAAAGACATTCGAGCGAGATCGTTGCCAGTGCACATAAAATACACCATTTTGAGCGTGGCCGTTGCCAGTACCACCTGACTGGCCTTCGTGCTGGTGGCATGTAAAAGCACCCACTACACTCTCGGAGTGGTTGGCGTTAGGAAAGGCATCCAGCTGTAGAAACTCTGCCAAATCAGATTGGAGCCTGGTGTAGCCATCTGGTTCACCAGTCCTTAGTCAAATCGTCCAACCCATGCTAGCATGGAAAGCGGATGTTAAACAATGATGATGATGATTATCAGAAATGTACATATGATAATTTCTTCATTAACCACAAGAGATGGAACAACACCTGCAATGATATTATCATCATCATCATCATCTAATGCCATTCCTAACAGAGACAAAATTCCAACACAGGAATGGTTGCATTTAAATGAGTATCAAACCTTTCTAAGGAAACAAAATGGGGCTTCACTGATGAAAATAAGATTTAGCCATGCATGGTACCAATCTGCTCTGTCAAACTCTTTTGATACCAAACTACTTGAGACTGCCCCTAGTTCTAAGATATAAACTCCCTATTTTAAAGTAATCTAAATTAAACCCTACCATTAACATTCATGGTGATTTATGTTTCAAACATCGGCTTAATAATGACAAAATATTTCACTAAATTCTTCATAATTTTCAGAATTAAATGAAACAAAAGACAATGTATTTCCACAGAAATATGGTAACAAAAGGGTTAAAGTGATCTAAATTAAAATCTTCCATCAAAATTCCATGTTAATTCAGGTTCCACACACCAGCTCAATAATGACAAAATATTTTACTAAATTTTTCATTATCTTAGAAATTAGTTGAAACAAAGGCAGCGTACTTCAACAGAAATAAAAAGGTTAAATAGGTAACAAAAATGATTTCAAAATAATTGAACAAATTTCAGTTTTAAATTATTGTGTGGGGAAGCAAAGGTGGAATGTCTAATGGTATTACTTTTTATTCTTGTGTACCATTATCATCCATGAAAGTAGATTACAAAAACACTGGGAGACTCGTTAAATGTAGTTAGTAATAAATGTTATGTGAAACAGGAAACCGAAGTGTACTCCTGTCTAAAACTGCTTAGTAATAAATAAATTAAAATCTATGTAGGTTGTCCATTTATTCAGCTAGACAAATGCACGCATACACACACAAGAACATATTTAATAGTCAAACCTCAACTTATATCTTAAATTTTTTTTATTTATATTGGTTAAAAGCAAGTTAAACCTAAAAGCTTTTGTGATATCAGAAACAGAAAACCATTGCCAGTACACAGGCACACAGAACACAATACACAAACATATACATATAAAAATACATACAGATCACAAACTCATTTACTCACAAAGAACACTTTATCAAAGAGAAAAGATCTATGGCTGGATGCTCTTCCAGTCACCAAACCTCACCAGTCTCCAAGCAAGGTAAAATCTATTTCAGACATGTATTCTTGGCAAGTTGCATAAAAGCAGCACTGCTTATATGAAGACAATGCTTGCTCACAACAAGTATGTGATGACAAGACATGGAGTGCACATGCACACTACACATATCTTCATCATTGTTTTACATCTGTTTTCTGTGCTGGCATGGGTTATCTTGGTTCAAGCAATTGGTGATTGGCAGACACTGCTCTTATAGGCTCATATGGGTCATTTGGCTTCATGGCTTGGTCTCTATGGCTGGATGTCTTTTCTAATACCAACCATTCTACAAAGTGTACTGGGTGCATTTTGTAATGGCTCCAGCACTAAACAGGTTGTCTGCCTCACCTGTGACCAATCATTTTGCCCAAACATTCAGTAATCTCTGATATATTAAAGACATGATGCAAAATTGGTTATAATGGAAATTGACGAAACAATCGTAAACTAAGCATTAAACAGAGTTTGCTAACTCCATTCTTTGATGTTTTTTTCTTTATTATATATACTCAATGGATACTTTTTTTTTTTTAATTTTCAGATTATTGGGGCTGTGGTGTCTCAAGAGACTTTTCCACCTTTCAAATTTCAGATCTGTGGGAGTGTTCCAGGAGTTAAATATCTGGAATATATATCCCAAATCACTTACTAATATATATATATATCTATCTATATATATATATATATATATATATATAT
>NC_068983.1:41718706-41723826 GCF_001194135.2 Octopus bimaculoides | reverse complement strand
TATACACACACACACACACACACACACACATACATATATATAAACACTTAAACACACAGTCCTCTTTATCTTTGCAGTGTGCACACGTACAAACAACCTCGCAATAATACACATAAGCATTAAATAACCGTAACATATTAACTCTCAAAATACACACACAAACTCGCTCATACTCTATAATACAACCTCATAGACATTTCACATTTAAAAGTATATCTAAATATACAAAGATGATAGGGGAGAAGTACAATGGGTGTGTGTGTAATCTATATTATATAAACTCATAGAAGCTGGCTTCCAAATCACAACTAGGCCTCAAGAATACAGAGAAGTGGTAGTAGGGGAAAAAAATTTGAAATAAACAGGAAATATATCCTCGAGACCAGAATAAGTTTTTAATCAAAGAAGTTTGTTTTTTTTAATCTGCAAAGTTTAGATTTTTTTCTTTATTTCTAGTTTCCCTCATTCTAATTCCTATATTTTCTGTCTGATAATGACAAGATTGTTTTATAAATTCAAAAACAAAGCTAGCTTGTGTTTCTATTCAGTAATACAATAAATAACCACAACAAAAACCAGTTGGAGGCTATTTCAACACACACACACACACAGAGGCAAATCTTTGTACCTTCATTCAAGCATATACACAAACACACAAAATTAATATTCAAATGCTTGATGGATGACAATTGGAGTTACATATTCATTTACAAACACACACACATATGTATAAATATATATTTACAAACCCACACACAAATTCATACATACAAATGCATGTATACAAGGTATATAAATTTACATATATACACACAAATCTTCATTTTTTTTTTTTTAAAAGGTTTTAAGTTAAGTATATCATAGCATTTTCCGTGAATTATTTTTAAAAGAAGTTAAAGTATTATTCAAATTTATTATCACTGTTGCTGCTACCCTTTTATTATTACTAAATAAATCGTCATTATTATCATTATTATTATTATCATTTTATCAAGGAACATTAAAACTAAAATGCAAAGCAACTATACAAAACGAAACTCAATTTTTGAAACACAATAAAACGAAGGAAAAAAAAACAAAACTTATAAACAACTAAAGATTAAAACATAAGTATCTTTTCTTTCAGATGAAGTCGAGTTTTTATTGGTTCGTGCCTTTGTTTTTGTTTATAATACATTAAAAAAGAAAAAAATCTTGATTCAAATTTAGAAAATAACCTAAGTTACAAAACCATTCAAAGAAGCTCACCTTTTCTAAAGTAAATAAACCATTACCAAAGAATCAAAGAATCCATAAGTAAAGAATATTGGTCGGTAATCTGTTTATTATTATTATTATTATTATTATTATTATTATCATTATTATTATTTTGTTTCTCTTTCTTGTTTTAGCTTCAATTTATATGGAATAACTTTGAATGGAAAGCCAGCAAGAATTTATTTCAGATTATTAAGTAAGTATATTATGGAATTTCAGGCCTTTTATTTCAAAGTCGGTTTATATGGATATATATGTATTTTTTCTCTTTAAAAGTATAAACACACACACATAAACATATATAAATATATACACGAGTGCAGAGGAGTGTGTATGTATATGTTAGAAAAATAAAGTTGAAAATGGAAGAGGTTTTCAATATAAAATTTACTTTTTCATGTAATTTTTGAAAAAAAAAAGAAAGAAAAAAACCCTAAAAGTTAAGAAAACTACAAAAAAAATACTTCATATTAGAAGATAGAAAATGGATACAGGTTCTTCAGAAAGAGAGAAAGAGTGGGGGAGAGAGGAAGGGTGGGGTATTACAATGATCTTTATAATGAGATTGTGTTGTTTTAATGGTGATGGAGTAAATATGTACAGAGGGGGTGGGGAAAGATATTGGAAATCGTGGTGTGGCATCTTAGTATTGTTGGATATGGCAATGAGGATGCCAGAATGGCTGCGAGTACAGCTGTTGCCGTCTGTGAAATATGGATGTGGAATATACAAAGTTTGACAATATAAAGGGTGATAAAAGGGTGTGGGTGGGAGGAAGAGGGTACAGTAATAGAAAAGCAAAAAGAAAGAGTATTTTTTAGTGGTGGTGGTGGTGGTGGTGAAAGGTTAAAGGATAGAGAGGAAGAGTAAGGTAGGGAAGGAACAAACAGAAAGAGATTAAGTAAGGCTGTTGGGGAGGGAGGGAGGGAGGGAGGGAGAGAGAAATACTATGAGATACTACGAGGAGGAGTAAGAAGAAGGTGAAGATGGTGATGATGATGATGATGACAATGATAATAGAGAAGAGGTACATGTGATATGAGAAGTAAAAGTTGTTATGCGAGTAGAGTCATAACAGCAATAAAGAGAACCACATAAATATAAAACCAGAAGAGACAAAAAGCAATATGAAGGTTAGACACTGGAAAGGCATCCACCTGTAGAAAATCTACCTCAACAAATTCCATCTGACCCATGCAAGCATGGAAAAGGGGACATTAAATGATGAGAATACAGTGGCATCTTGGTTTATAGATTTAATTCATTCCTGAAGGCTGTTAGTCACCAGAAATGTTTACAAATCAAAGCTATTTTTCCCATATAAAATTCAAGACAGAGTATGGAAAATCAGAACAAATGCCAGGCAGTAATGGATGCTCTTCAACTGATATTCCCAGCTTGTCATCAACAGTTGTTGCCAGCTTGTGTGTTCATTACTCAAGACACTGTTTGTCACCAAGATGTTTCATGCCCGAAGAGTTGTTCACAAATGATGGAGACATTTATAGACCAAAATTCCACAATCAGTGTCTTTTGCCAAATTACTAAATTATGGAGATGTGGACAAACCAACACTGGCTGTCGGCTATTAGCAGTGGGGAACAAAAGCTGGCTTAACACACACACACACACACACACACAATTCACTCACATGGTACTGGTCAGCCTGGAGCTATAGAAAATATTTGCCCAAGGTGCCGCATAGTGAGACAGCACACAAACCACATGCCTGCAATGTGAGTTATTTCACCATACAGCCAGGCCTGCACCGATTGATAATAATAATCCTTTCTATTATAGACACAAGGCCTGAGGTTTGAGGGCAGAGGATTGTCGATCACACCGACCCCAGTACTTGACTGGTACTAAATTTATCGACCCTGAAAGGGTGAAAAGCAAAGTCAACCTCGGTGGTCTGAGTTTCAACTCAAAACATGAGGAAGAATGAAATACCGCAAAGAATTTCGTCCAGCATACTAACAATTCCGTCAGCTCACCGCCTTAAGTAGTGATGATAATAATAATAATAGGCTTTATGATGAAAACAGGAAAAATAGAACTCAAAATGTGAGTATATATATATATATAAATATATATATATATGGTTCTGGGTTCAGTCCCACTGCATGGCACTTTGGGCAAGTGTCTTCTACTACAGCCTTGGGCCAACCAAAGCCTTGTGAGTGGATTTGGTAAACGGAAACTGAAAGAAGCCCATCGTATATATGTATGTGTGTGTGTGTGTGTGTGTTTGTGTTTGTCCCCCCACCATCGCTTGACAACCAATGCTGGTGCGTTTACGTCCCCCGTAACTTAGCGGTTCGGCAAAAAAGACCAATAGAATAAGTACTAGGCTTACAAAGAATAAGTCCTGGGGTCGATTTGCTCGACTAAAGGCGGTGCTCCAGCATAGCCACAGTCAAATGACTGAAACAAGTAATATATATATATATATATATATATATACACACACACACACACACACACACACACACATGTGTCTATATATTTTCTTAATATTTAGCAGAAGCAACAGAGTGACTTAAGGACAGAGTTTTGTAAATGCAAACACAGGAAACTCTCAGTCTCTGTTGCTTCAGCTATGAAAATATGATAATAATAATAATAACAACAATAATAAGAATAATAATAGTTTGAAATTTTGACACAAGGCCAGCATTTTCAGCAGAGTGGGGTAAGATGATTACATCAACCCTCGTGATCAACTTTTGACCCCAAAAGGGTGAAGGGCAAAAATCGACATTGGTAGGATTTGAACTCAGAAAGTCAGGATGGACAAAATGCTACAGCGCATTTTGCCCGACAGGGTAACAACAACAACAATAATAATAATAATCCTTTCTACTATAGGCACCAGGCTTAAAATTTGGTGTGTATGTGTTTTTTTTTGGGGGGGGGGGGTGATCGATTAGATCAACTCCAGTATGCAACTGGTACTTAATTTATTGCCCTCAGTAGAATTTGAACAACAACAATAATAATAATAATTATTATATCCTGCAAGTATCTTAACAAAGATTCTTGAAATTTGAAGAGGTTTGTTGTCACCAAACATCAAGATTAAATACCTGTTACCTAATTAGCATAATAATAAGAGAAGAGAAAATGAAGAATTTTTTCTACCATAGGCACAAGACCTGAAATTTGAGGATGAGGGGATTAGTGAATCATATTGGGGCTCAACTGGTACTAATTTCATTGATCCCCAAAAAGATGAAGACCAACATTAACTTCCATGACATTTGAACTCAGGACATAAAAAGAGCTGAAAGAAATCTCACAAAGCATTTCACCAGGTGGGCTGATGATTCTACCTGCCAGCTTCCTTCTTTGACCGATGCTTTATTTTAATGATCCAAAAAGGATAAAGGTCAAATTGATCACAGCAGGATTTGATCTCAAAACACAAAGAGTATTAATATTAATAATAATAATAATAATAATATAAAATCAAAATTAACCAACCAAGAAGGATACACACACACACTATATATATATATCTATATATATATCTATATATATATATAGATATATATATATAGGGCAGGGAATCGTTAATTAGTAATAAAATTAATAATTAGCAATTTTGCCGGGTAGCTCAGTATGAAAAAACCTTATCGGTAAAACCATTTATAATCATAAATATATAGGGATTAGCAGTATCCTGCTTCTCCAACATACTGAGAATTCAGAAATAGCAGCCAAAGAACTACTGATTCCAAAACTACAAATTTTTCTCTAATCGCTATCAATTAGAGAAAAATTTGTAGTTTTGGAATCAGTAGTTCTTTGGCTGCTATTTCTGAATTCTCAGTATGTTGGAGAAGCAGGATACTGCTAAT
>NC_068983.1:41714011-41718597 GCF_001194135.2 Octopus bimaculoides | reverse complement strand
TATATATATATATATATATATATATATATATATATATATGGGAGAATTTACGAAAAAAACAACAGACGAAGACAGGTGGTGTAAACAACAAATGGATGTATTAGTTTAACGCTCGGGAATAGAGAAAGTCTTTGACGTTTCGAGCTACGCTCTTCAACTGAAAGGAACACAGAAAGAAATAAGGAGAGAAACAAAGAGAAAAAAAAAATAATATAAATGTAGTGATCAGCAATCTATCATAGCGAATGCCGGACAGAAGGATCACACAATATATATATGTATATATATATATATAAAGAGAGCAAGAGAGAGAGAAGGTGAATGACAACAGCAGCAGCTGCAACTGATACCATAACAACAACAACAAACTCTTGACAGAAAAAGATGAACTACAGTCTATGCAACTATCCATCAACAACAACAACAACATCTATAGAAATGACAAGAACTGATATACTCAGATAAAGACTGACAACAACAAAAACAAACAATATTGATTTCAAATTTTGGCACAAGGCCAGCAATTTTAAAAGAAGTTGGTAAGTCAATTAAATCGACCCCGGCTCTCGACTGGGACTTATTTTATCAACTCCAAAAGGATGTAAGGGGAAAGTCAACCATACCAGAATTTGAACTCAGAACGTAGAGATGGATGAAATACCACTAAGCATGGTAACAATTCTGCCAGATCGCTGCCTTACCAACAAGAAGAGTTAATGATATTTGTAATAGTAAACAACACCAAGAGCTTTCTGTTCCCTGTGTCTATTATTATTATTGTTATCAATTAAATAACAGTATAAGTGTAGCCCATATCTTTCTTGTCTTCTTTCTATTCTGTCATCTTGCGAGTGAGATGAACTCGCGTTTTGAATTCTTTAACCCCTATTCTTTGTAAACTCCCATATAAGGTACTACCTGCTATATTACAACACCTCAAACACAGACTCAGGCGGCAATACATCACATGACAACAACAACAACAACACTTATAAAAACAACAACAATCATTCTACTATCATCACCATTACAACAACAACCACCACAACGAACATAGCAACATACTCAATCAACACTAATCACAGTTGCTAGTGCAACTGTGACAAAATATTCATTTAATCTCTTAATTATAATAATAATAATAATAATAATGGTTCCTTACTTTGAATTTGTCTTCGTTCGGTGTTGTGTTTGTCTTGTGAAGAGACGAGTTCAGGGCATTCTTTTGTTTCTGTTGCTGTTGGTCAGCCTCCTTTAACTGTGCAAAACTCAAATGTTTAGTCTTTCGTGCTACAATGGTTTCTGTAGAAATTCCCAGGTGAGTCCAAAGAAACCACAAGGAAAAAAAAAAAAAATGGAATCAACATTAATTTTATTTTATACAGAATACACTTTGTCTCTAGACACCATAGCAACTTTATTTCATCTCCAGTTGTTCATGGCATCCTCAGTATTCTTTAGTTCTTTAGCAGTTACATTGACCACATCTAACCCAAAATATTATTTTCTATTCAAGGTACAAGGCCTGAAATTTTGGGGGAGTGGGGGCCATTTGATTAGATCGACCCTAGTACACAACTGGTACTTAAATTATCAACCCTATGAAAGGCAAAGTTGACCTCGGCGGAATTTGAACCCAAAAATATTCTACCAGTTTGAACCCAACAATATTCTACCTGTTTGAACCCAAAAATATTCCCACCTGTCCGAACCCAAAAATATTCTACCAGTTTGAACCCAAAAATATTCTACCTGTTTGAACCCCAAAATATTCTACCTGTTCGACCCCAGAAATATTCTACCTGCTTGAACCCAAAATATTCTACCAGTTTGAACCCAAAAATATTCTGCCAGTTTGAACCCAAAAAATATTCTACCAGTTTGAACCCAAAAAATATTCTACCTGTTTGAACCCAAAATATTCTACCTGTTTTAGGTTCAAACTGGCCAGGTTGAACCACTCACACCTACCCTACAATGCCACTGTAAAAATAAACACTCCTTGTTCCACATAAAAATCTCCCATGCTGGTGCCATGTATGAAGCATTCCCTACACTCTGTAAAGTGACTGGCATTAGGAAGGGCATCCAGTCATAGAAACCATGCCAAGATAGACAATTTGAGCCTGGTGCTACTCTCTGGTTTGCCAGCTCTTGTCAAACTGTCCAACCCATACTAGCATGGAAAATGGACATTAAATGATCATCATGATATCATTGAAATCTTGAAGTTACAAAATAAGGCAGGATAAACTCAAATCAATGTAAATAAATAAACATTACATTTGATAAAATAAGGGCAACAGGCAAGAAGTGTATCCAGCTGTTAAGCCTTAATGATATATTCATCTAACCCATGCTGGCATGGAAAAACAAGCATATGAACGAATACATACATCTAACTAGTTTTTACAAATGGAAACTGAGCTTTTGCCTCTCATCTTCTGCCAGACTTACCCGTGACTCCAAATGTTTTATTTTGATGGCATCGTTTTGGTCTTCCAGGCTTTCGTTTCTTATTTCCTTGTCCAGAAGTATCACAGCTTTCACCATCAGAGTCTGAATTAAAAACAAACGGAACAGAAATAAAAATATTAGAATTGAATTAACCCGTTTAATACCAACACACCTGAGATACAAACTTGCTTCATTAAATTGATCTAAATTAAAACCTTTCATTAAAATTTCATATTCCAGACACCAGATTGATAATGACAAATTTTTATTTACTAAATTCTTAATTATTTTCAAAAGTAATTGAAACAAAGCAGTGTATTCTAATAGAAACCATAATCATTTAACGTCCATGTTCCATGTTGGCATGGATTAATGCCAAACTGATCCAAATTAAAAACCTTCCATCAAAATTTCACAGTCATTAATGTTCCAAACGTCAGCCTAATAATAATATTATTTTATCAAATTCTTCATTATTTTTCAAATTAATTGAAACAAAAGTAGTGTATTCCAACACAAAAGATTTTAAGTAATTGAAATTAAAAGCTTTCATCAAAATTTAATGTTAATTTAAGATCTAAACACCAGCTTATAATGACACCATTTTGAAAATAATGAAAAATTTAGTATTTACTCAGTGAAAATAAGTGAAAATAAGCCAGTATGTTTTAGGAAATATAGTAACAGAAGGGTAAAAATGATCTAAAAACCTTCCATAAAAATTTCATGCTAATTTATGCTCCAAACACCAGTTTGATAATGATAATGACAATGGTATTTTAGCAAATTCTTCATTATCAAAAAAAAAAAAAAAAAAAAAGGGCAGTGTGAGTTCCAACAGAAATTTGGTAATGAAAAGGTTAAGCCATTGAAACAGTTGTCATCATCAACATCATGGCAGCATTTATCTTCCCCAACACCATTACCACTGCAAACACCAACATTATTATGAGCTGATGAAGGTATGCCACTATGTGGACATACAATCTGCTAGAAGTAACAAGTAAATCTCTATCAAATCACACCCGACCATCTTATATCAGGACATTGCAATCCTGTTTTAGCTGGTATCAATCTCCACATCACTGTTACTGCCTCAATACAACACAACTGTATTACTATTATGTAAGATGTTGGTGTATATATTCATGTGCTCACACGCACAACACACACCAATCTACATACCAACATGTGTACACATATATATATATATATATATATATATATATATATATATACACACACACACACACACACATGCACACCTCTATGGAAACTTTGATGTAGTCATGCATCTAAACAGACATTTATCCATTCATACATTCAAAAATGCATGAACTCACTCAACAAGAATTCCTTGGGTTCGAATGAGGAGTGTTGCAGTCAAACCAATCAACAGAACCTGGTTGCAAAATTACTGTACAAATGGCTGAGAATTCCACAGACATGCATACTCCAAATGTAGTTCTCGGAGATTGAGCATGGCAAAGAATGTGCCAAGGCTGGCCCTTTGAAATACAGTCACAACTCATCTTTACCAGCCTTGTAGACTGAAGCAATGTGAAATAAAATGACTTGCTCAAGGATACAGTGTGCCACCAGGAATTGAACTCCTGATCTTACAATTGTGAGCTGAATACCTTATCCACGAAACCACATGCCTTCACTTGAACACACACACACAACATTTATATGAATACATTTGCATGTAGGAAACAGTGGTATCATAGCTGCCTACATGACAAACATGTAAATACATATGTATATAGAAAGCAGTCATCATACAACTCACCCTTTGTATCGTAGCTGCCTAAAACAGAATTTGGCGATGTCTTAATTGAAATTCCTTCTTCAGATTTACGTTTCTTCTTTTTGGCTCGATTCAAGTCTGAGTTATTATTATTATTATTATTATTATCTTCAGTGGTTAAAGAGGAGTAAGCAGCCATAAGACCAGTACCCATCGGTCGAACTTTGTCTGCAATTAAACCAGTACATACAGAAAAAATTAGATCATTTGTCTCCATAGACAAAGTGAAACAAAGAATTCTCCTCTCCTCCTCCTCCTCATCATCATCATCACCACCATTCTCAAGGTGATTGTCATCATTGTCACTCACCCCCCCCCC
>NC_068983.1:41706891-41713865 GCF_001194135.2 Octopus bimaculoides | reverse complement strand
GTGTTTACATCCCTGTAACTTAACAGTTCAGCAAAAGAGAATAAGTCTTGAGGTCGATTTGTTCGACTAAAGGTGGTGCTCCAGCATGACTGCAGTCAAAATGAGCGAAACAAGTAAAAGAATAAAAGAGGAAAAGAATCAAAATAACCATCTGTGGAAGGAATAGAGAAATACAAGTGCTGACACACACGCTTCTCCGAAGGTGACTTGAGGTGTAAATAAAGTGAAATTAGTCCGACCAGGAAGGGAAACTAGGCCTCTATATAAATTCACCACCAGCTTATGTCCACTCTATAATATCCACCACAAAGTTTCAATTAGTATAAAAATAGAGCTCTGGATTATGGACTATGGAGGACAGTAAAGGGATTGTGCACATGATGATTGTTAAGCCATGGATCAGCACCATCATCTCTCTCTTTCAACTGGGATAGCCATGCATCTCCTCTACAGCAAGAGACCAGTTTCTGTCCCCTGCCTCAATACTACAGCCCCATCTCAGTTGAGGGTGCTTGTCTTGTGAGGTACTTGGGTGACCTCACTAGTGCCAGTATCACATAAAACGCATCCAGTACCCTCTGTAAAGCGACTGACATTAGGAAGGGTATCCTGCCATAGAAACCATGCCAAAGCAGACACTGGAACTTGGCACAGTCCTCTTGCATGTTGGCCAGTTCCTATCAAACTATTTAAGCCATGCCTGCAAGGAAAATGGCAATGTTGATTCCAACCAAGAACACACTAATTTAGACATGAATATGTATCTATAATTACATTACGAAATGTGTCCTGCCTTTTTTGCAGAGTGTGATGTGGCTATTATTTCTGGCAGGTTGAGTAGCCATGTAACAATCTCGCATATTCGCTTATATTTTTTTAGAGGAGACAAAAAGCTTGAAATGCCTTTCAGTTCAACAAAGACTACATATAAAGTGGTTTCATATCAGATAAAAACTAACAAAGATATGTACCTGCACAAATGAATCCTTTCTGGTTTTTAGCTGGCAATTTAGGGGCTTTTTTCCTGAGGGATGTAAGACTTTGTGAGTCATCGTTGAAAGACCAAGCATCCACTATAATAGAAGAACAAAATGATAAAGAAATGAAATGTGGAGATAAAGAAAAGATTTTTAGAAGTAGATATAAAAATGTCAGGAAAGACAACACAACTTTCAAGAAATAATATTACAATCTTCATTCCTTAAGCCCTTTTGTTACTGTACTTATTTTGAGATGCTCTGTGTTTCTTTCAATTGATTTTAAATATAACAAAGAATTTAGTAAAATAACTTAGTTACCAATCAGCTAGTGTTAGGAGTATAAATTGTGACTACGATTTGGATGAAGATTTTAATTCAAAGCTTATGAAAACAAAGACATTTGTACTACAGAGTCAGAGATGGTTTCAGCCTAGTTGGTATCAAAAGGGTTAAGAATTGTTTCTCTATTACATATTTTAACCCTTTTTGTTACCACATTTCTGTTGAGATGCTCTTTGTTTCTTTCAATTGATTTTAAATATAACAAAGAATTTAGTAAAATAACGTAGTTATTAAGCTGTTAGGAACATAAATTGTGACTACGGTTTGGATGAAGATTTTAATTCAAAACTTATGAAAACAAGACATTTGTACTAGAGAACCAGAACCGGTTTCAGCCAGGTTGGTAACAAAAGGGTTAAAATGTCTAATGGGATTCCAAGCTAGATGGAAATGTAACAAACCATGTGTTCTATGTGTGCCACAGTCAGAGATCTAAATTACAGCAAACATTTAGCTGTAAGTTTTATTTCACGGCACAATATTCAGGTTGGTCATGAATTATAAATTTCTACAATACCTTGCTACAGATTCAAAAGATTCTTGATGTACATCCAAGGGTTGAAATGTATTTTATTGCATCTTGGGAGTGTCATTATGCCAATAATAAACATACACAGGTGCTATTTCACTTCAATTACTATTAGTCAACATTTAACAGTTCAGTTAATTCATCTATGAACTAGGTTTGTCAAAGTCATTTCATCACCATTTGTGATCAATGACATGTGTTCTCTCCTCCAGGGCTACTGAAGGTATGTCACTGACGAGGTCATGAATGGTAACAAAATGACTATGGCAAACCTAGCTCATTGATTGACAGACCAAATGAGTAGTTAATTGGGTAAATAGTTAACCAAATGACTAATAATAAAAGAAGTGAAATGGAACCAGTGTGTGTGTTTGTCATTGGCATAATAACCCACCCAAAATGCAGCCCAATCTGTTTCAACAAACATGATCACACCAGGAATTTCTTGAACCTAATAATTCAGTTTAACTGTTGAAAAATATTGATGCCATCGTTGTTTCCGTGACAATTATCCATTGCGTGAGAGTAAATTCATCCAACCCATGCCTGCATGGAAAAACAGACAATAAACGATGATGAATGCATACATTAAGAGTTAGATCTTACCTCTAGAAATTGGAGATTCTGTTGAAGGCATCTGTCCCAGTTTCCGAGCTGGTTTTAAAGGCTGTATACCACGACCACCAATGTTTCCAGTTGCTGGTTGAATTATATCTAAGTGAGGGAAATAAATTAAAGAAGCTATGATTGTTAGATTTGTAATCAGAAATGTAATACAGTGTGTGTGTGTGTAGCCATGCATCCTCTCTACTGCAAGAGACTGGACTTGGGATGTGGATTTTTTAACCGCACATTCATATCTGTGGCTTTCTTATTTCTTTTTTAGTCTGTAAAAATTTTAATGTCATGCTTCATACTTCTTGCAAAATATAATCAGAACCTTTGCTGCCAACCCAACATTATGGTTTCGTTTCAATTTTTTTCCCTTCACCCTTTAGTGTTCAGATTACTCTGTTAAATGTAATACTTTTTTCACTCAAATTCTTTTGAATTAATCATACATTATCTTACAGCTTTGAAGTTTCGATGATTTGATAGTTTATTCTTAGACTGTCAATGTAGGTTAGGTGTGAGAGGCTAGATATGGCCAATTTGAATGTAAAACATGTAGAATATTTGGGCCAGATATGGCCGGCTTAAACACCAAAGGGTTAATATGCTCTTATTGCTTAACATATATCAGGTGTGCGTGCGTTTATAAAAGGATAGAATTACTACGAATATTTACCTGCACCTGACCTAGTGGTAGATGGTGCCATGTTTTTCTTCACAAGAACCGTAGACATTTTTCCAGGAGCAATCAAAGCTTTATTGTTACGATTCCTCTTGGATGATGGCATCTGATTAACGAACAATAGAATGTTGAAAGAAATCACATTAAGGTTATATATATGGGAGAATTTACGAAAAAAAACAACAACAGACGAGGACATGTGGTGTAAACAACAAAGGAAGAGCAAGTTTTTTTTAAGCTGTACTTACTTGTGAAGATTGTCTGAAAACTTTATCAACAAGTTTTTCTGCAAGTTTCTTTCGCTTCGAAGAGGAATCTTTACCTGCAGGTTTCGGTGATGTCCCACCACCATGCTTGATACTGGAAAGAAAATTTTTTAATTTCACTTACGTTCAATAATGTTATCTCCAAATCAAAATCTACGAAGTTATTTCTTAAAAGAACACAAAATCACTTCTGAATCATTGGCTGGGTTATCTCTTTAGCATTCAAATTTAGCTCTGTCAAATGTAATGCATATAAATTTACATGGTTTTGAATCAGTCATGCAATTTAATGTGTTTATTTTTCAGAATGACATTGTAGGGTAGGTGTGAGAAGTTAGACCAGCCCAGTTTCAGCATAAAACAAGTGAAATATATGGGCAGGATACGGTCAATTTAACTGTGAAAGTGTTAAAGGCTAAGTCTAAGGAATATATATCCAATGTTTGCAGTATTCCAAGACTAGGAGCTGCAATCATCATCATTGTTTTCCATGCTTGTGTGGGTCAGGCTCAGATTATCGAGTTATATTTTTTATGGCTGGATGCCCCTCCTATCACCAACCCTCACCTGTTCCCAAGCAAGGTAACGTTTCCCTATGGCAAGAATATAAGAAATTAGTGATACTGCTTGTATGAAGGTGACATACATTTACAACAATGCCACAATGTCAAGGAAAGGAGACCCCCCCCCATATCGTGGTAGCTTGTGATATTATGATACTCATTATTTAAGATACATTTAATTAAAGGTAGTTTGATGATAACAGTAATCAGAAAGGCTTATCCATTCATGCAGGTATGCCTGTGTGGTTAAAAAGTTTGCTTCCCAACCACATGATTTCAAGTTCAGCCCCTATGTATGGAACCTTGAGGATGTGTCTTTTGTTATAGCCCCAGATCAACCACAAGGTCTTGTGAGTGGATTTAGTAGACAGAAACTGAAAGAAGCTTATTTTCTACCTACATACAGGTGTGTTTGTTTGCAGTTGTACTTCTCTGAAAACTGCTGAGCTGCAAATGGTCACATCAACAGTCATTTTCCCAGCCAATAAATTGTCTTCTGATTTTGCATTTCAAAGACGTAGCACAAGTGATTTTAAGAAAGGGTTAATGACAGCAGCTAAACAATGCTTCAGTCACTTATTAATTTAAACCATGAGAAAAATGGACATAAAAAGAAACAAAAGAAAATATAAAATAATGAGTAAAAAAATACAATGAATTACCTCAAAGACGGTCCTTCACGAGGTAACTTGCGTTTCCTTGGTCTTCCAGGACCTCTTTTGCTTTGAACATCCTCTCTATAAAACAAAAATTAAATGTCTAAATATCTGACCTGAATCATTGTTAACCTGATTATATTTTTACAGATTATTAACAATATTTTTTTTCAGATGATATTTATATTCTAAGATTTATGTTAGCACCCAGTACACTCTGTAAAGTGGTTGGCGTTAGGAAGGATATTACAATCTTCATTCCTTAACATGTCTAATGGAATTCCAAACTAGGTGGGAATGTGACAAACCGCGTGTTCTGTATGTGTGTCACAGTCAGAGATCTAAATCGTTTTTGACATATGGCAAGGGTTGACAAGGGGTTTCCTAATACAAAGCCATAATTTATCAAGGGACTGTGTTGTCAAAAGGACCAATAAAACATTCATACATATTTTGTTTTTGTACTAGGTTTGTCACAAATGGTGTTTGTAGGGAAACCTGGGTATGAACAATATAATACCACCATGCAAACATTTAAGTGTAACTTTTATTTCACAGCACAATATTCACTTTGTCTTTCATCTTTCCAAGTTCTAGTCCAACATGACAGCTCAAGGTAAGCAGTTGTATCATTCCTACCACATACTCTTAAAATCTTGGTTTTGTGCTAATGTTTGGAATATATCTTAGGGATTGTAAAATATCACAGTGACTTTCACAAGTAGTTTAAATCTATGCTGCAAACCTATCAAGCATACAACAGCTTGGAAAAATCTTGCACGAAAATAAACATCATGAATGCTAAAGTGACAAAATGCTTATGTGTGAAAGGAATTACTTACTCTCGATCTTTCTTCAACTGTAACCGGTTCAATTCCTTTTGCTTCTCCTTGTAACGTCGCTGTAGTTCGGCAAGTCGCATCCTCATCTCAAGCTCTATGGCATCCATGCTTTCAAGACCTATTTCCAAAAAAGATTTAAGATCTGTTTCCCTCAGTTAAGATGCCTCTACAGAGTTGAATGCTGACCTATATATGGTTATTATAATTTTACACTATCAATTCTTAAATACTTCATTCTCAAACACATTATCAAATCCAAAGAAACTAATATTATCAGCTGTCAGGACAGATATGGTATTTTATTGCATTAAAACTTATGGACACAAACACTGCCAGGAGAAACACAATATTGGCTACACTTATATTGAGTACTTAGACTTTAGAACAAAGATGTACATAGTCATTCTGTTAGCTGGTGATGTATTTTGTATATCGAAAACAACTTCTCATTTAACTTGATGTGTTCACAAGACATTCAAACTCACTGAGGTTAGGGTTTTGAAGATACTGTACTTTTTCAACCTGGTTGTAGATCTACAGTTGAAAAGTAGCCAGGATCAATGAATCTAAAATAGAATTTTAGCTTTTGTTTGAAGAAATTAAGTTTTATTTGCTAGTGTGTGTCAATGACTGTCAAGCTTATAATAAATCATGGAGAACAGGGAAAGTCAAAACAATGTTGGAACATATTTACTGTTAATATGCTCCAGTAGGTTCAAACCTCAAAATGCCCACCCCCACTTTGAAGTATTTTGTCTATGGAGAACTTCTCCTTTCAGATGCTTGATTCCCAGCATGCATCATCAGCAAACAAATCGTTTCCTGATTTCTGTGAGCAAAAGAGAAAATTCTTGGCACATTGAATCAGAAGAGACACAACCAGTTTGAAACAGCACAATGTCACAAACACCCCTTACTTCAATGCATGTGTGTAACTGTGTTTGTCCCCCACCACCACTTGACAACTGGTGTTTGTAAGTTTACATTCCCATAACTTAGCTGCTTGGCAAAAGAGACTAACAGAATAAGTACTAGGGTTGATTCAGCAGACTAAAAATACTCAAGGCAGTGCCCTAGCACTAAGACTAAAACAAGACTAAAGACTGAAACAAGTAAACAAAAAGTTTAAAAAATAGAAGATATACATCATTGTTTTAGGAGAGTATTGTAGTTCGCTCAAAGCATTGTGTATTGTTTGTAAAGAATAAAAAGTTTTGAATGGTACAACAATGCAGTATATTACAAGCAATGGACTATATACCTGTTACAAATCAAATTTTTACATATAAAAGATGGAGGTGGAAACAGCACAGAAGTAAATCTAAGACTTTTCAATTTAGACTGATCCACAGACAGAAGATAAACTGTTTTTACTTCAAATTTTTACTGATATTTGATGAGATTCATCATCGAAACCAGTGATATTTTCTTTATATAATCATTAAATCATTTTTATTAAATTCCTTCTTAAACTGAAATGTCTTAGATTTACTTCTGCGCTA
>NC_068983.1:41700628-41706338 GCF_001194135.2 Octopus bimaculoides | reverse complement strand
GACTGGCTTGTGCAGGTGGCACATAAAATACACCATTTCAAGCGTGGCCGTTGCCAGTATCGCCTGACTGGCCTTCGTGCAGGTGACACGTAAAAGCACCTACTACACTCTCTGAGTGGTTGGCATTAGGAAGGGCATCCAGCTGTAGAAACTCTGCCAAATTTAGATTGGAGCCTGGTGTTGCCATCCGGTTTCACCAGTCCTCAGTCAAGTCGTCCAACCCATGCTAGCATGGAAAGCGGACGTTAAACGATGATGATGATGATGATGATGATGATGATATATATATATATATATATACACACACACACAAACATACATATACATAAATATGTTTATATAAATGTGTGTGTATCTTTATACATACATGTATATACAACAGGCTTCCACATACTTTCCATCTCCCAAATTTACTCATAAGGCATTAGGTGGCTCAAGGGCCTAGAAGGTATTTGCCCAAGGCGCTGTGCAGAGGGATTGAACCCAAAACTACAGGATTGCACAGAAGGCTTCTCAACCTAACAGCCATGCCTGTATATTTACAAACTTTCAAACTGTAACTAACTGACTTGAAAGAAACAGAAAGAACTTAGAGAAATGTATATATTTACCTTGAGGTATATTTAATCCACCAATGTTCATATGTGGGTTGACCAATTCTTTGCTGAAGTACTTGTGCCTGGAGTTGAAGTCCTTGCTGCGTACAATCTTTGGTATTGTGTCGTTACCTCTGTTGGTAATGTCACAACCGCTCCGAGTGGTCATTTCGCTGCTCTTCAACAGGGCCGAAGCATCGAATGTCTTGGCAAGGGCGTTGTACGCCTTGCTCGCTGCCGATTCGTTTGCTTTGCCCAAGATGGAGCAATCACCTTGACTAACATTGACATTATGGTTGCTATGGTTACTATGACAATAAGTATGACTGTAGTTGTTATGGCCAACGCTGTTGTTACTGTTACAAGTGCTATTTATCATACTACTACTGCTGCTACTACTACCATTGCTATTACCACCACCACTACTACTACTGTTACTGCTGCTAGCTGTGTTACTAGAGCTGTTGTTGTTGTTGGTACAGCTTGCACTTTCAGCACTTCCAGGACTCGATACTGTCTTTAAGCTGGTGGCTGCATTAGCTGAAGTTGTCGTAGGTGGATGAACATCACCAAGCTGTTCAGCCACTGTGCTAAGCAATTCCAAGCCGTTTCTAGGATCTGGATATGTTCTGCTGAAAACATTTTCTGAATTGGAACCAAGGTTGCCATTATTGGCACCAAGACCATTATAATTATTGCTGTTATTCTTTGAATGAGAACTACCATATGGATGGTTTATTGTATGACTATTCAGAGTATGAGAGCCATATTGATGGCTCATCGTCTGGTTACTGTGGGCAAGGCTGCTAAAACTTGGACATGTCATGTTACTCAAAGACATGGGAGTGTCACAGAGAAGTTTTTCACTCTTCACCGTTTCGCTCTTCATACTCATCACAGCCATAGCAAGTTCTTTGATATCTATATCGTTCTCTATGTCTGCTACTTTCTCATCAGAAGTAGAATCGGTTTCATCAGCTAAATGTAACATGGAGGTGGCAACATGGCAAGAATCTTCCAAAGATTGGTTGTCTTTGTCTAAGAGTTCTTCCTCATCGTATTCGTCTTCATCATCATCATCGTCATCATCGTTGTCGTCATCATCTTCATCATCAACCTCATTCTCTTCTTCATCTTCTTCATCGTCATCTTCAATCAAGCACTGTCGTTGCTGTTGTTGTTGAAGTAACTGTTGCTGTTGTTGTTGTTGTTGTTGTTGTAGTTGATGATGGTGATGATGTTGGTGTTGTAGTTGTTGTCTTTCTTGAAGTTGTCTTTTACTGCTATCTTTCCGCAAATTCTTCACCAATACCTCATCACCTAAACTGTATTCACCATCTTCTTCATCTTCTAATTCCTCTTCATCGTCGTCTTCTTCACCATCCTCTTCTTCCTCACCCTCTTCAATACCATCTTCATCTTCAATTTCTTCTTCTTCTTCCTCCTCTTCCTCTTCTTCGCCAACTTCTTCATCTTCCACTTGTAAGGTCTCTTTAACTCTTTGTTCTTCAACCATGCAACTGTTGTTGTTTCTGTTGCAATGAGAAATACTACTACACATGTTACTACCACTACTACTACTACTACTATTACTACTGAGACCAGTCTGCTCTGAATGTTTGCTGCTTTGATTATGACGATGACGATGATGATGATGACGATGACGATGATGGTGATGATGATGGTGCTGCTTCTGGTAATCGGACAAAACTATCTTCTTCTGTCTCTCGTCTCTCCTCTCTTCTTGTTGCAATTCTTCAGCTTTGCCTTCTCCGATTTCCTCTTCTTCACCCTCTTCCGCTTCCTCTTCCACCTCATCTTCCTCATCATCATCGTCCTCATCTTCCTCTTCCTCCTCATCATCTACTACTTCTTCTTCTTCTTCTTCAATTTCCTCTTCTCCGTCAATTATTTCTTCTTTCGTGGTGCTGCTGGTCCCACTCTGCTGGTTCTGGTTCCCAGAGTTGTTTTCCAGCTGAGTCGAACCTTCTCGTATCACGATGCTTTCAACCTCCTCCTCCTCATCATCATCCTCTTCACCTTCCTCATCTTCTTCTTCCTCCACCTCCTCCTCTTCATCTTCTTCCTCTTCTACTACTTCATGTCTTTCATCTTCTATCTCTTCAGTCTTTGTTGTCTGTTGTTGCTGTTGTTGTGGTTCATGTATCAAGCTGTCTTCACTTGGTACGCTCTCCTCTTCACTTTCACCGGTCTGTACAGAAACTTCAGCACTGACCAACACTTTGTGGCCATCAGCACTAGCACCGCATGTGCTCTCGTCTTCCTCTTCATTGTTCTGGCCGTCCAGTGGGCTCGCTGTGGAATCTTCTGGCACTGGGGAAGGAGTTGAAGCAACGACAGTCATCGGGGAAGTACCACGAGACTGCATGGTACCTTCCGGCTTTTGGGGTAGCGGCTGTGCTTCAGAAAGAGCCATCGGAGCCAGGGACCCTGGCAGAAGAGCAGGGTTGTAAATAAACGGCAAATGAGCAGTGGAGTAGGAAAAGGCGTAGGGTTGGCCAGCAGCAACTGCCAAATCTGCAATAAACAAAAAGAGAACACTTAATTAAATATACTAAATAAATGATAGATATTAAAGGGTGGGGGTAGAGGGAATTGTACATAAATAATGGACGATGAAAGTCAAATGATGAAGATGATGATGATGATGATATACATTTTAATCATTCGTCCACATTTTAACATTCACTTTTAACGTCCACTTTTCAAATGAGATTTATACAAGAAGATTTTCAATGGGTTGGATGCCCTTCCTGTCACCAACCCCCATCTGCTTCCAAACAAGGTAATAGTTCTCCCTTGGCCTAACATGTTCTCACACAATACTTAAAATGAATGAGACTGCTTGTATGACAGTGACAATCATATACAACTATTACATGTCATTGTGACAAGTAGACAAAGGCATACACACACATTCTTCTACCCCCTTGTAGGTTGACATTGACTGTTCTGTTCATCTCTGGCAGGCTCACATGTGGGCTGCAAAGACTTGCACTTCATCCTCAATAATGATGACATCTGCTGCATGTGAACCTACTTGATGCAACAGAGAAACGATGTCTATTGTGTACTCTTTCGTATTCTCTTTATTGTGTCTCCTCAAAGGCTTGAATTACGAGATTCAGCAATCGGTGCTGTTCATCACACCACTGGGTCTTCCCAGGGAAGACGCCAGATTTCTTTATACATCTCATCAGCACATCCGTGTATCATAACCTGGCCTGGTGCCATAGTAGACGACACTTGGCCATGGTACCAAGTAACACTAAGCTAAAAGCCACACATTTGGGAAGCAAAATTCTCATCCACACACACACACACACACACACACAGTTATGCACATAAAATAACATGATAACATATAAAAGCATTCTTTTTTGATTTCCTATTTACCTGGAATGTAAGGGTGATGAGGTGAGACAAGAATGGAACCCTTGTCTTTACCAAGGGTTGTTGCATTCTGGTTCACTGCTAATGTAGGAGACGCAGTTGGAGACGGTGTTTTCTGCTCTCCTGACAGGATCTCTTGTACATTCTCTGCATAACATGATACTTCACGTTCATCACCACCAGAAACATCCTGGAAAATTATTTTTAGGATTTACAAATGATGGTAAAGTAATTCACATTTCATATTTGTGCTTACAAGGGAGAGAGAGAAAAAAACAATAAAAAAAAGTAATAATAATAATAAATGCTCTGATGCAACACCAGGCAGTGGTTCTCGTGGCTTCTGATCTTAACTGATTGGAAATGTCATCATGTACATTGTTTTGTCTTGGTATAAAAGATGGATTACAGTAAATATTCTGCTCAATACTGCAGATTCGCTAGTCATTTGGTTCAGGGATTTTCAAACTGTGGTCCGCGGACCACAGGGGGTCCGCAAGGACAAGACAGGGGGTTCGTGGACAGCAAATACTTTTTATGGGCAATTTGATTTTATATATGTTTTTTAATCGAAATCTTTTAATTGACAATAAACCTATTTGTTAAATACTGTTAAATAAATAAATGTAAAAATATATGTTATTTTAAGCAAATATTTATGTATAGATTTCATAAGTGTTTATAAAGGTAAAGCCTGAAATATAAAGGGGTCCGCAAGTCAAAAAGTTTGAAAACCACTGATTTGGTTGACCATAGTCAATTGAGAATTTTAACTTCTTTTAAATTCTTTATCATTTCTAAAATTAATTGAAACAAAAGTAAACGAAAGAAATACCATATTTTCTGGTATTCAAGTCAAATATTTCAGATCAAATTTTACAACAAAAGAATGTAGGCTGATTTATACACCAAGACAAATTTGGAGGTCCAAAGATTCCATGTGAAATGCAGAAGGATTTAGGAAAACAGTGATGTGGCTTGAATGTTTGCATTAAATTGACCCCTATACCAGAAAATAAGGTAAATAGAAACATTTCAAAGGGAAGCAGAGGAAAACTTGAAACAGGAAGTAAAGGTGGGGTTTGTTCCCATACCTGCTGCTGTTGTTGCTGCTGTTGTTGGTGTTGCTGTTGTTGTTGCAACACTGATTGTTGTTGTTGTTGCAGTGCTGCATTCTGTTGCTCTTCAAATTGTTGATATTGCTGTAACGCAAGTGAGAAATCTAATCCCTGTGGGGCGTGACCGTCAGGGCCTTGAGCTGTGACTTGTTGTTGCTGCTGCTGTTGAAGGGCTGCTGCCGCTGCTGCTGCTGCCTGTTGTGGTGATTGGCCTGGTGCTGCCATCAGGTGCTGGTAGGCTGCAGCTGCAGCAGCTGCTGCTGCGGCATGTCCGTGCTGTGGTGCTCCAGCTAGCCACATACGGTTCGGATCAACCATGTCTGCAACACAAACAGTTAGCAGTAGGAATTATGGAGGGCCTAGCAGTAGGATCACATATATCAGGGGTCATATCGTTGAGAATTCTACATCCCAAAATAAGTACAAAGCTGATTCTACAAGACTTTTGCGAGAGAGAGAGTGAGAGCGAGAGAGAGAGCGAGAGAGCGAGAGAGAGAGAGAGAGAGAGACAGAGACAGAGAGTGAGAGCGAGTGAGAGCGAGAGAGACAGAGAGTGAGAGCAAGAGGGACAGAGAGTGAGAG
>NC_068983.1:41699127-41700592 GCF_001194135.2 Octopus bimaculoides | reverse complement strand
CGAGAGAGAGAGTGAGAGCGAGAGAGAGAGCGAGAGAGCGAGAGAGAGAGAGAGAGAGAGACAGAGACAGAGAGTGAGAGCGAGTGAGAGCGAGAGAGACAGAGAGTGAGAGCAAGAGGGACAGAGAGTGAGAGTAAGAGGGACAGAGAGTGAGAGCAAGAGGGACAGAGAGTGAGAGAGACAGAGAGTGAGAGCGAGAGAGACAGAGAGTGAGAGTGACAGAGAGAGTGAGAGTGACAGAGAGAGTGAGAGAGAGAGCGAGAGAGACAGAGAGTGAGAGCGAGAGAGAGAGAGAGACAGAGCGTGAGAGCGAGAGAGACAGAGAGCGAGAGAGACAGAGAGTGAGAGCGAGAGAGACAAAGAGTGAAAGTGAGAGAGAAAGAGACAGAGAGACAAACAGAATAATAAGTAAGAAGTAAAAGAAACGAGATGGTACATACTTGGTAGCAGGAAAAAGTGCCCACTCAAAGAATCATGTGCCAACTTGAAACCAGCAGGTGGTGACAGCGGTAAATTGTTTGGATCCAGTGCCACTGAAGTCGGTAGACTCTGAGGGAATCCAAATGGTGCTTGTCCTAACCAGAGAGCTGGATGACCAGTTTGAAGCCATTGACCAGCGTAGTGACGAAGGGCATTTTCATCGGGCCAAGGATTGGTTCCACTACCTGAAAATATATAAATAAATGACCAAACTATAATCATAAATAATAATAATAATAATAATTATGTTGATGATGAAGATGATCATTATCACTTAACGTCCACTTTCAATGCTGGCATGGGTTGCAAGGTTTGAATGAGGACTGACAAGTCAGGAGGCTGCACCAGCCTCCAATCCGATCTGGCAAGGTTTCTACAGCTGGACGCCCTTCCTAATGCCAACCACACAGAGTGTAGTGGGTGCTTTTTATGTGCCACTGGCACGAGGACCAGTCATGTGGCACTGGCATCGACTATGTTCAAATGGTGCTTTTTATGTGCCACCGGCATGGCTGCTAATCTGGCAATACTGTCATGACAATGACTTCACTTGCCTCAACAGGTCTTCGCAAGCGCAGTTTATCGCCCAATGATTGAAAGGTGGGAAGCAGACTTTTTACCACACCACCACACCTGTACCTATACACTGATAATAATAATCATTATCATCATCATCGTTTAACGTCCGCTTTCCATGCTAGCATGGGTTGGACGATTTGACTGAGGACTGGTGAACCGGATGGCTACACCAGGCTCCAATCTGATTTGGCAGAGTTTCTACAGCTGGATGCCCTTCCTAACGCCAACCACTCAGAGAATGTAGAAGGTGCTTTTACGTGTCACCGGCACGAAAGCCGGTCAGGCGGTACTGGCAACGGCCAGGCTCAAAATGGTGTATTCTATGTGCCACCCACACAAGAGCCAGTCCAGGGGCACTGGCAACGATCTCGCTCAAAAATCATAATAATAATAATAATAATAATAT
>NC_068983.1:41690482-41698056 GCF_001194135.2 Octopus bimaculoides | reverse complement strand
ATATATATATATATATATATATATATATAGGTACAACAACTTTCTGGACACTGGTGATTCAAAACCTCTTATAATTTGCACTAAATTATGAGTAAGAACTTCAAATTCCCACCCCACTTAGACCTGGGCCCCTGTAGCTAATTTCACCCTCCATCTGGGTAAAAATAGCCAAGACACAAATAGCTTCTGAGCCAAGACACAAATAGCTGCACACACAGCTTCAGTGTAACGACTGCAGGCAAACTAATGACGAGAATCACAAAAAACATTCAGGAGAATAACAATAATAAGCCTATCTTTCAACTACCATTTTTGTTCACCTGAATCACTACTTTCCTCATCACTTTCATCAATTTAATTGTCTGAATCATTCTCATTGTCTGCTTAAGAGTAAAAAACTCTTCATCTGAAGAATAAATGTCATCGATTTCCTCAACTGTAAATGAGTCTAGGCTTTACTCGTTTACCAGATGAAGTGCTGGGTTCATCACATATAAGCTTTTTTGTTTTGTTTTAATTAAAAACAAAAGTAAGCAACAGCTATAGGGGTGGGGACATCATTAACCAATGAGTCATAAAATTAGATTAAAACATTAAATGGCTACAGGTCTCCAGAATAAAACAAAGGGGTCTGTAGATAATAAATGGTTGAGAACCCCTGATGTAGAAGGAGGTTTGTTTCAAGTAATTATTGCTATTGTAAGTGAAATCAAGCCAAAACATGGCCTGTGAAAGAATTTATACTGCACAAGAAACTGACTGTAAAGTTGCAATGTGGATCAGTTGTCTATTTTGAGTATTTTATCTTCTTTTTCTGTGTGTGTGTTGTTCATTACCATTTTTATGGGAATCTGGTAGAGTTGATGTTTAGAGGTATATCCAGGTATATCAGGAACATAGCATGATAAGGTTAATTTATGTTCCAAACACTGGATGAATAACAACAGAGTTATTTTGATAAATTCTTTATTATTTTCAAAATTATTTGAAACATAGATAACATGTTTCAACAGAAAGATGGTAACGAACAGCTAATGTGACCTGAAGACTTGATCTTAACAGTAAAGTTGGGAGTTTTATACGAATGGAAATCGGAGTGATTTGATAACAGTAACCATATGGTTACTGTTATCAGTAAAAATTGAAATTTAATTAATGGGTACAAAAATTGTGTACCTTGACTACTGCGAGATAATTCCTGTCTTTGAGTGGCTATGGCAATTCCAACTGGAATGGTAATACCTGCAGAAAATAGAAAAAAATCGTGATATATTATTATGTCTTTAGCTCCTACAATATAATAGACACACACATATACATGTGGTACATGCAACAAAGATAAACAAAAGAAAATGACTATGAGATTATTGTACCTGGTAACATCAAAACAGGATTTATTTCAACAATCACCTGCTGAGGTGCATTTTATATCTTAGGTGAATGATTACAATTAAATAGCATCTCACCAATATACTACAGGTGTAAAAATGTATCAAAACAATTCTAGTGATTTAAAATAAAGAATGCTGTTCATTTCAATTTCTGTCATTTATCTATTCAAATACACTATGGGCACTATGGAATTCCTGGTCCATATTCAGTAGTTAGAGCTTTTCCACTGTATTGTAACAGCAGATAGCCAATAACTGTGGACAAGCTTTGCATTGCATTCTACAAGGTTTATACTTGTATATATATATATATATATTTATATATAATCCAAGAGAGTTAGGGGTTAAGGATTCAACCCACTAAGGGATAGTATCTATCCAATATACTGCTGGGACGGTACCCAAGTGTTATACCAAGTGCCATAAGTGGGTGCAGGTAAAAGGGGGTCATTTTATCCTAAATTTATATAGCAATGAGGAAATGGAGGAGAATATGTGGTATCCATCGACTTGCAGACAATGTATTCCGTTGATTAATTTGTTTATTTTATAACTAAAATGACAAAAACCACAATATACAGATGCTTATGACATACCATGTCATATTAACAATTAAGGTTACAAATATAATATATATACATACACACACACATACATATATGAGTGTATGTTTGTAACTTTTTCTTGCCATTGCAGGATTGTTGTAAGTGAGTATCACTGTCAGACAGGCGGTGTCAGTCATTTCCAATATTCTGATGTCTGGCCATGGGGTGGGGGGGAATCATAACCTTGCTTGGAAACAAGCAAAGGTTGGCAACAGCGAGGGCACCTGGCTATAAGGAATCTGACATCAATAAACTTGGCCAAACCCATGGAAGCATGAAAAAGTGGACATTAATTCAATGATGAAACAAAGACAGAAAAAAAGGTGACCCATTACCTGTGCACAGATTATGGTCTTCTTCCAATTTGGTAACTGTGGCATCCATAGATGAAAAGGGACGACTTGTATCACGTGAGGACGGTGGTGCTGAACCAGACCGCACCATTCCTTTAACAACGTCACAAGTACTCTTTCTTTTCCTAAGAGTTGAGTTATTGCTGGAGTGTTGGACAACTGTGAAAACTTTGGGCATCAAACCATCATGGTTGGCTACATTTGCTGCCACGGTCTCCAATGGTGGAGAATTTGTATTCTCAGAAATGTGCACAGATTCGGTGACATTGGCAATGTTACTACTACTGCTTAAAACAGTGTTGTTGCTATCGTTGGTGGTGGTCGTGGTTGTCGTTTTATGACTGCTACTGTTGCTGTTAATGTTATTACTGTTGTTGCTGTTGTTGTTGTTGTGACTGGTACATTTGCTGTCTCGAGGTGATGACGCACCTCGTTTGTGTTCGGTTTTTCTTTCTGGTAACAGTAAAGATGACGACGGTGGCGATGATGATGATACAGGCAATGTTGTTGATGATGATGATGACGATAATGATGATGATAATGACGTGGCTGTTGCCAAGACAACTGATGATGACGATGGTAATGACATCGACATCGATGGAGCTGATGATGTCACTGATGATGAAGAGGATGATGAAGCTGAAGAGGACTTCCCCTGATGCTCATCTAACTGTCCACACGAAGCTGTCGACGACAGCAATAACTTGTTCTCGTCTATTTCTTCTTTGTAGCTCTCACATCTGGCCATTACAGCAGATGATGATGACGACGATGATGATGATAACGATGATGCTGCTACTGTTACATGTAATGATGATGCTGACGATGACACTGATGATGATGATGTTAGCTTTGTGGGAGAATGCGTTGACATTGAAGATGATATTATTGGCAATGAAGAGGACAAGGAAGAAGATACAGACACTTCTGATGATGAAGGTAACAATGTTGTCGATGGTGATGATGACGGTAATGCTGACGACTGGGGCGTCGCT
The DNA here is from genome assembly GCF_001194135.2 of Octopus bimaculoides. Lineage (NCBI taxonomy): Eukaryota > Metazoa > Mollusca > Cephalopoda > Octopoda > Octopodidae > Octopus > Octopus bimaculoides. The sequence goes on along the minus strand of NC_068983.1, from coordinate 41,694,712 downwards.
TTAGCAGTTATTTTACTACTTGGAGACGGCAGCGCAGATATCAGCGGTTGATGCTGGTCTTCCTGTATCAAAATCGGTGACAACGATTGCTTGACGACACTACAAGACTTCTGCGAAGGTGTAGAGAATGATATTGAGGAAGTTACAGGTGACAACGACGACGTCGATACTGAACAAGAGGAGGAGGAGGAAGAGGATAACAAAAACGATGACGAAGATGACATAGGTGGCGGTGGTGGTGACGACGTCGAATGTGACGATGAAGCTACTGTTGTTTGATTCACTGACGGAATGACCGCCGGATAAGATGGTGTGGCCACTATCCGCTGCGTCGAATGTGAGAGACAAGAGGCCTCATTTCTCTTCACGGCTTCGCAGTTATCTACATTGGTGTTTCTGTTCTGGCTATTACCATCTAATGCTTTCCGAGGCAGACTCAGGTCGAGAATAGCTGCCTGTGGCCGGCCTAGACCACTGGAATTACTACTGTTCACCTGAGACTGACCATCGGTTGCAATATTTATGTATACAGTCGGTGAGCCAAGTTTTTTCATTTCTTGGGACTGCTTGCTGTCAGCCGTGATTGCATCGCTCGTTAGGTCTTTTGATAATTTCTCATGTTCCTGTTGTGAAATGTTGAGATTTCTATTAACACTGTTGTTGCTAATTCTGCTGCTGGTGATGCTGCCATTGTTGATGTTAATACTACTACTACTGCTGTTGTTGTTGTTGCTATGACTGCCATTGATACTGTTATTATTATTATTATTATTATTATTGTTAATATAATTATTATTGGTTAAAATCTGGCTACTACTGTTAGTGCTGCAATTCACAGATTTGCCACTGTAAGACCTGTCTGTGTTATTATTATTATTATTATTATTATCACAACTTCCTATTAAAAACCGGTCAACAACTTCTTGTTTGACCCTTTTATCAACGACATTGCTCCCAGCATTTTCAAACATTTGACTGTGTTGTTGTTGTTGCTGCTGCTGCTGTTGCTGGTGGTGATGATGGTGATGATGATGGTGGTGGTGATGTTGTTGATCATGCTGCTGCTGCTGTTGCTGCTGCTGATGTTGATGCTGCTGTTGTTGTTGTTGTTGTTGTTGCTGCTGCAGTTGATGATGCTGTGGTTGTAGCAACTGTTGGTGGTGGTGGTGTTGCTGCTGCTGTTGATGATGATGATGTTGATGGTATGGTTGATGATGCTGTGATGATTGTTGCTGTTGTTGCTGCTGCTGCTGCTGCATCGATTGCTGCTGTTCTTGATGCTGCCGATGCGTCGGTGATTGTCGACCAGTGACTTTCTGCACTTTCTTGCCAGCGCGTTCAGATTTTGTCTTCAAGGATGCGGAAGTCAAACATGGTACCATTTGTTTTTCTACCTTCACAGCATGCATGCAAGAGTCAACGCTAAAATTGTGATCCTTGCAGGATGGTAAGGAATCCTTTTCAGACTTTACCCTTAGTTCACAACTGACTTTGCCTCTTCCGCCTCGGATGTAGGCTAACGCTTGCGGCGGAGAGGCCGTGGCCTTTTCTGGAGTGTAGATGGCGGCTGACACTTTCCTTCCCTCTGACATTGTCTTAGAAATATTGGTATTTACACAGGAATATGTTAGTGGTTGAGTTGAAGAAGCACTTGAAATTTTGTTTTCATTTTCTAAAAAAATAATGAAAAGGAATTTAATAAAATCAAAAATGAAAAGCAGTTTTAAATAAAACAAAAATAAAAATCTATGGTTCTAAACCTGGGTCCATATAACCCCAGGAGGTCAATATAAGATTTTTGGGGCTCCATGCAAGCAAAATAGTAAAATGGGGGCACACAGTATTAAATTAAGGATCCAGGAAAAAATTTTGCTTTAGATATTTTTATTGTAAGAAACACTAAGGTTTCTTTCTCTGTTTTACATAGTTTACCTTATGCAAGTTTATGTGTGAAAAATAAAATAGGGATTTTGAAAGACGTATTTATAAAATTAGATTTTAAACATTAAATGGCTAAAGGTCTCCAGAATAAAACAGTAACCAAAGGGGTCCGAAGATAATAAATGGTTGAGAATCCCTGATGTAGAAGGAGGTTTGTTTCAGGTAGTTATTGCTATTGTAAGTGAATCAAACCAAAACATGGCCTGTGAAAGGATTTCTATTGCACAAAAAACTGATATTCATATAAATGAAGAATAAAAGACTGTGAGTTGGCAGAGTTCTTAGTAGCATTTTGTCTGTCTTTATGTTCTGAGTTCAGTTTTACCCTTTATCTTTTTGGGGTCAATAAAGTAAGTACCAGTTGAGCACCGGTGTTGATGTAATTGACCCACCCATCTGCCCTCGAACTTGCTGGTGTTGTGCTAAAATTAGAAACCAATATGAATGAAGAATATTTAAACACTTACCAGAAATATAACTAGAAGAAATCGGTCGGCTTGTTGTAAAGACATTCGACACAGTTCCTTTGGTGTACATAGCTGCACTTGAAACTGTGTGATACCCACAGGGTGACATAGTCATAGTTGTCATTGTGGGTACATGCTGGACTATCACAGGGGGACATATTTTGCTGCTCGATGTTGTTTTCATCACACTTTGGCTTTTAACGTGACTCATTTGTCGTGCAGACTCACTCGACGACCAACTATCCTTGTCAGTGCCTTGGGACTTTGAAGAGGAGACACAGCGGTGGGATGGCCAGTTTTTGGGTCCGTTTTCCAAAGTAAGGTGATCTGCAGCCATTTCACATTTTCCTATCACACGGTTTGTCCGGACGTGGCTTTCGGTCGTATCGTGTTCTTCCTTCTGCATGTTGACAATGTCACGTTGTACATCAGCTTTGCAGTCTCGTTCTAATTTCTTAGTGGAACGAGACTCTTTGCTCACAGACATGCACTTGCTGTTGCTGTCAACATGAGAAGTTGAATACGACGATCCCTTGCTGGGTCTGCTACACCAATCAGGTGGCGTAGTGCGTTTGGAAGTAGAAATCTCTGAGTGCTTAGACCTATCACTGTTGGCACCAGAGTCAAATTTTTCTGGTTTTAAACTAGTACCGGTAGATTGCTGTGTTAACAACATCTGGACTGAAGTCTGACGGCCAGGGGCTTGTCCCTGCTGCTGTTGCTGCTGTTTCTGCTGTTGTTGAGACTGTTGTGGTTGCTGGTGACCAAGAGATGGTATGTACAAACCTGTTGTGGCATTAGTCGAGCCAACTCCATTGAAAAATGCTTCTGGAGTTAAAAAAGAGGAAAACAAAAAAGAAATGAGATAGGGACAAGTGAATTTAAAGAGAAGAATATAAACGAAATTAATCTTCCCAGCACCATCACATGATCAACTAGACAATCAAAAGTTATACATCACTTATCACAATGTGCTTTGCATCGTTTTAGCTTTTGAGTGATGCAACTCTGCTGCCCAGGCAAGCAGGCCAACAATCCCTCTGGCTGGAAAGCTACAATGTCACAGGGTTAGCCATTTACAGCTGAGTAGACTGGGGCAATGTGACACACACGATTATGTATATGACGAGTTCCTTTCAGTTTCTGTTTAACAAATACACCTCAAATGGTTTTGCTTGGCTTGATGGGTCTTCTCAAGTATGACATAATGCCAAAGGTCTTGGTCATTGCTTCTGTGAGGCCCAACTCTCGATAGTTACCCAGCCACTTTGCCTATCCGCCAAACATAATATGAAGGTAAAGGAATAAAGTTCAGGTGATAAGAAGAAGAAAAAAAATAACAACAAACCTTTATGTAGATCATACATTCTGTGAGAAGAAGCATGGACTGGAGCTTGTGAGTATAATAACGATTCTGCTCCAAACATGCATGGCACATACGGTTGGTAAACATTGTTGTTTAGTACATAGCGGGCATAGGCTGCAAATTAAAAAACAGGCAACAATTAAGACGCGCATGTGTTTGTTCCAATATTAATTAAAAGAAAGATGAGAAAGTGGCGAGCTGGCAGAATTGTTAGCTTGCCAAATGAAATGCTTAGTGGTGTACTTTGCCTGTCACTACTTTCTGAGTTCAAGTTCTGCCGAGGTTGACTTAATCAATCAACCCTGAAAGGATGTAAGGCAAAGTATCAGCTGAAAATTGGGGGAGTGGTGGTGGTGGTGGTGGGTGTTGATATAATTGACTCATCCCCACCTCTTCCAAGCTGTTCTTGAGGCAAAATTTGAAACAAATATTATTTCCTACTCTAGGGTGGGGGGG
>NC_068983.1:41685994-41690467 GCF_001194135.2 Octopus bimaculoides | reverse complement strand
GGTACTTAGGATGAAATGCGAAGTCGACCTTGACAGAATTTGAACTCAGAATGTAAAGACAGGTGAAATACCACGAAGCATTTTGCCCAGTGTGCTAACGTTTCTGCCAGCTCGCCGTTTTGAAAACAATATTAATTGAAGGATTAATCATTATATTTAAGAAATATCTGAAATTTAGCTTTACAATGAAATAGATTGATGGTGAGTTCAAAGTCACACATGTGCTATTTATTATGCAGAAGAAAAAAGTGTGTATGTGAAGGCATGTGGCTTAGTGGTTAAGGCAGTTAGCTCATGATCAAAATGCTCTGAGTTCAATTCTTGGCAGCACGTTGCGTCCTTGAGTAACACACTTTATTTCACGTTGCTCCAGTTCACTTTGTTCGTAAAAACGAGCAGTATCCAAAACTAAAAGGCCGGCCTTGTCACATTTTGTGTGGTGTTGAATCACCCTAAGAACTATATTAAGTGGGTGTGTCTCAGTGGAGTGCTCAGCCACTTGCATGTTAATTTCCAGTTGAGTCAACTGGAACCCTTGTCGTTATAACTGACTGAGTGCTGGTATGCGTGTAGTCTGGCATTGGCAATGAAATTCTACTCATGAAATTCTTATGGGGAAGTGGCTGAGTAATGTCTCAACACATAAACGCTTCATATGAAAGTAATATGAGACAATATGTCAATTGAATTACAGGTACAATTCAGAGAGAAAGAGAAGAACTGACCCCTAAAAGCTTAAAGGGAATGCTGATCATAGCTAGGTTAGCAGGGCAAGAAAATTGTTCAAATCTTGCTCAAATAAACTATTTCTTTTTTCCTCATATGGGTCAGTTAACTATTAGTCAAGTCCTGACATTTGACCTGTTAGCATTCAGATTATCAAATGTAATGCTTCTTTAATCACACTGTTTTTAATTAAACAAGCAATATCTTGTAACATCAAGATTTCAGTGATGTACTTGTTTATTTTCAAAATGACATGGTAGGATAGGTGTGAAAGGCCGGATCTGGCTGGTTTGAAAAGAAAACAACCAGAAAATTTGGGCCAGATATGGCCATTTTAAATGCTAAGGGTTAATTGCTGCCTTTCTCTTTGAACTTCAGTGAGATATTAGTTGAGGAACAATGCTTTAACAATAGAACACGTAGGGACCCACGATGGCGAGGCGGGATAGGGATGAGATGGCGGGGAGATAGGGAACTGAGATGGGGATGTACAGCAGGTTTACGTAACAGATTTAATGATGTTCAAAAGAAGTTGTGGCAGAAATAGTGAAGAATAAGAAGGGAAGAAAGGTTTGGAACACTTACCATCTGAATGGGATGTTCCCCAGAACTGATCAGATATTGAAGATTTTAAAGAATCTGGAGGCCCTCCACTGGGCTCCAGATAGTTCCCCATCACAGCAAAATTAGTACCTAAAAAAACAATAAGAAAAATATTGAGTCATTTTGTTAAGAAGAACTTTATTTAGATTAAAATTTATTAAATTAGAACAAGACAAAGAAATGATAAAGTGTTACTCTGTAATCATCACCACCTTCCTCTCGACTGCAGCCCCATTCAGCCAAAGGAGACCATAGGGCTCTTGCATGCAGCATAGCAACCTCACTAGTGATGGTGCCACAAAAAGACAAAGAAAAAAAAAACACCCAGTACACACTTGTAAAGTACTCGGCACAGGAGCACCCAGCCAAAAAACCCATACTAAAGCAGACATTGGAGCACAATGCACTCTTCGGACCCACAACCCTGTTAAACCATTAAATCCATGCCAACAAAGAACATGGCTCTCGTTATTGTTTAACACCCAGCTTCCATGAGTTAGATCAGTGGTTCTCAACTGAAATTCATATGGTCCCTGAGGGTCAATATAAGATTTTTGGGGGTCTATGTAACAAAATAGTAAATTAGGGATCCACAACAGAATTTGAAGAGACCTTGAAAAAAATTTGCTTTAAATGTGTGTATTGTATGTAATGCAAGAAACAGCTAGGTTTCTTTCTCTGTCATTTTTACAGGTTTTCAACCCTACACAAGTTAATGTGTGAAAAACAGAATAGAAATTTTAAAAGACCTTTCTATCAAACTATCAAATGGCCATGTGGGTTCACAGGTAAAAAAACGGTTGAAAACGCCTGGGTTAGAGCAGGAGTTTTCAAACTTTTTGACTTGCGGACCCCTTTATATTTCAGGCTTTACCTTATAAACGCTTATGAAATTTATGCATAAACATTTGCTTAAAATAACATATTTTTGCATTTATTTATTTAACAGTATTTAACAAATAGGTTTATTGTCAAAAGATTTTGATTAAAAAACATATATAAAATCAAATTGCCCATAAAAAGTATTTGCTGTCCACGGACCCCCTGTGGTCCGCGGACCACAGTTTGGAAACCCCTGGGTTAGAGGATTTGACAGGCACTGGCTAGACAGAAGCATGCACCAGACTTCTGTCTGTTTTGGCATGGCTTTTACAGCTGGATGCCCTTCCTAACACTAACCACTCAGCAGAGTGGAGAAAGAAATTGTTACTGGTCAGTATGGGGTCCAAACCCATGACATTTGTGTTATTAGCACGCCGTTTTAACCAACTGACCTAACCGGCCACTAACTGGACCTACAATAATTCCTCGTCATATTGCGGTTTATTATTTAAGCTTATGTTGATTCCTCCATGGTGTTGTTTTGCCTTTATAATAAAATAAATATATACAAATTATAAAAATAAAAAACATATTCAGTAGTGTTTCTACTTTGCAGGTTTTCACCTATCGTGGGAAGTTTTGGAACCTAACACCCATGACAGTCGAGGGTTCACTGTATACATCATTATTATTATTATTTAGGTGGTGGGCAGACAGAGTCATTACTGCACTGGATGAAATTCTTGGCAGTATTTATTCCGTCTATGTTGTGTGTTCAAATTCCACCAAGGTTATTCTTGTTTTCCACCCTTTGAGGACTGATAAAATTAACTAAGCTCCCTACCCACCTCCCCAAGTTTCAAGCCTTATGTCTATAGTAAAAAAAGGACTTGCCTTTCATCCTTTGGTGGGGGTTGATAAAATAAGTACCAGCTGAACACTGGGGTTCGATGTAATCGACTCATCCCTACCTCCCGCAAGCTGCCCTTGAGGTAAAAATTTGAAATAATAATTATTATTAAAAGCGGGGAAATGGCAGAACCGATAGCACGCCGAGCTGCATTTCGTCCATCCTCGCGTTCTGAGTTCAAATTCCGCCGAGGTCGACTTTGCCTTTCATCCTTTCGGGGTCGATAAATTAAGTTCCAGTTGCGTGCTGGGGTCGATCTAATCGACTCCCCCCCACCCAAAAAAAAAAATTCAAGCCTTGTGCCTATAGTAGAAAGGATTACTATTATTAAAGTGGTGAGCTGCCAGAATCGTCCGGCATTTCTGTTGATAATTTAAATTCTACGTTCAAATCACGCTGAGGGTACCATTGCCTGGGGGTTTATAAAATAAAATATTAGTCATGCGCTAGAATCTAAGCTTATGACTGACACCATTAACCGCAAAACTACGGGCGTCGTTCCTGAATTAGGAACGAATAGTATATGGGTGACAGCTAAAGGTGAACACCGCTTATGAAAATAACCCAGCAAACCGGTGCAATGACAAAAAGTACCAAGGGTTTTTTTATTCCGCTCAAGTTCAACTACTTTGTTGTTTTCGTTTTCGGCAATATACAGTGAATTTGTAGACTGGCAGTTCGGAAACTTTTAACTAATGTGTATGAGAAGAAAAAAAACGTAAATAAATAACCGAGATGTTTTATGGCCCAAACGGACACCAAATGAATGAAAATAATTAAAATTTAATTGATTTGACGGTCAATAATAAAGAAATAATAAAAAACATTTTCAGCAATTTGATGGTTATAGGAGGGAAAACGATACGTCGGCTACACTGTAATTCCATACAGACCGGGAATATCACTGGCTTGTGTGTAGGATTATATATTTATAATAATTGAAGATATGTATACGTATGTAATTTCTTTAACACTATCCTACACACACACATAAATATATAACTTTTATACATTTCAGTACTACAACTGCAGTGATACTGGAGCAGCATCGTGAAAATTGACGACGGCAGATTTTGAACTCAGAACGTATAGGGCCGGAAAAAAAATGCCACTGGCGCAGTAACGGTTCTGCCAGCTGGCTCCACACACACACACACATATATATATATTATATATATATATATATGAAAAGAAACGAAGCTACTAAGAAAGAAAATATATTATGCAGATGTATTTTCGATTTTTTTTAAGCCTTAAGGAGTTGGCAAGCGGCCACCTTTCTTCTCATGTACAAATATTTATTAGAAAATTTCGGTAATTTACCTGAAGTAGATGGGGGCTGGTGGGGGAGAAAAAGATTAATTTTAATTGCTTCATAAATGGGAGTAACTCTATTAATAAGAGCCTACGAG
>NC_068983.1:41680982-41685678 GCF_001194135.2 Octopus bimaculoides | reverse complement strand
ACAGATCTTGAGAGGACGATTATTTATTTTTAACGACTCGTTCGATTACTTATTTTATCGACTCTAGAAAGACGAAAGATAAATTTGATCATACTGCGATTTGAACTTAGAACGTAACTAGACCTCGTAAAATATTTTGTTCAGAACCTTCCTATTGTCCCTACCACGATAGCAGTAGAAACATTAGGGTACCGCACTATTATTGTACCGATAATAATAATAAACCGTGTGTCATTCGGTTATCCAGATGAGTGGGTATATATATATATATATATATATATATATAGATACGATACGAGGGTACCTTATAATGTTAGGTACCATGTCTCACTGCTCTCGATAATGCTGATAATAAATACCCGTTTCTTTCAGATTTCTTGGTGTCTGGTGGGAACGAGATGTGAAGCGAAGGTACCTTAAATTAATCTATCCACCGACGGCCACATACCTCCACGTTGCTATTTGTGGGAAATCACGAGAAATGTATAATTATTGCCTTGTAAGCAACGTGCACACCTGATTTTGTTCATTGATACACGAATACACCGATACAAACTGCGTGTGCGCACGTTCGTGTACACGCAGCACGCTCGCACACACAGATACGTAGATAAATATTCTCATACACGCATTTCTACAGAATATGAGATGATATTGGTAAAAGACAAGAGTTCACCTTAAAATATGAATAAAGACCAAAGTTAAATTCAGATTAAATTCGACTGTAGAAAAGATAAGGAAGCTATCGATTTTATTATTTTTTGAAAATACGAATTTACATCTTAAAACTGTTCCGAATCACTAAAGTCGAGAAGAGAGAAAAAAGAAAAAAAAAAAAAAAAAAAAAAAAAACTAAAACCTACTACTAACTGATTGAAAGATGAAAATTATTATAATGGTGGATTATATAAAATGGGGGAAGAACAACAGAATAAAAATTAAATAAAGAAAGTAGAAATAGATACAAGAAAAAAATTATTATTATAATAAATACTAAAGATGTTCTTCAGATAATAATACAAAAGATAAAAGTTTCCTTGTTATATTTTGTTTCTCGAGATATTTGCTTCCAGCGAAAACAGAGAAAAAGAACTATAATACTCTGGATATTTTCAATATCGCTTGCTAATAAATTATCCTTGCTTGTTTTCAAGAACAATAGAAGCTCGATCCATCAATGTTTAAAGAAAGACTTGTATAGAATCAATGGTTTCCTGACATTCTCGTGATTATAGAGACTCAAAAGACTTTATTTTGCCTTGTTTTAACGAAGTAGTCACATGGCCGCTATCTTGCAAGTATTTTAAAGGTTGCTGCTAATGCTGCTTGCAGAATTAGTGCAACAATAACAACAACAACAATGGCAAATGAACAAGCATTATATTTATTATATTCTATTTTTTTTAAAGCTGTATGTAGAATATATTCAAACCATCTATGTGCATTTCTCTCTCACTCTATCTCACACACTCACAGATTGCATACTCCGTCATGTTAACTCTGGGGGATCATATTTCGGGATTTATCAATTATTGCTATATTCGCCTGGTTGATCTTCTTGTTTGCTTTTCTTATTATTTGTGTGGCAGACACACTACTTCCATCACTACAGCCAGTGAAGTAATTGTCCTTTCTCAAGGATGAAAATTCGGTGATAAGCGTCTCTCGCTCCACTGGATCGTGACGGGGCGGATTGAAAAATGAGGCAAAAATGTCCCTCTGTATAACAGTTTCATATATGGACGTAGAACATGGCATTTGAAGTTGATTCCTCCTCTCCTGCACAGATAAATCAACGGACTTACTCGGGTTTCATACATTTCACTGTTCTTTGCGAAAGTAGAGAGAAAGGTTTGAGATGGTGGAAGTCGGCGAGAAACTAAAAAACAGCAACTTCACCAAAGACAGCAGCTTGAAAAATTATGGCAAAAAAAAAAAAAAAAGAGACGGATTGGGAAGGATTTGATTCGACAATTGAAATATAACATAGAACCAGCGAGTCAGTTTATGATGTCAGACTGTGAAAACACACCTATTTATCATTCTCTCTCGCACCTATACGTGGATATAAGTGCATGTGTGTGTGTGTGTGTATGGAGAGAGAAAGAGACTAAAGGTATCTATATATAGACGTGTGTATTTATCTGTTCAGGTTATTTATGTTTATCAAAGTACAAACACACACACGTGTATCTATGTAGATCCTCGACTAATAAAAAGACATTAATACTCTATATCATATATAGAGTTTTCCACCACATCTCAACCACCACTAACAACAAAAACGTCACTATCACCAGCATTTGTAAAACCAAGCGTTATCCACTATTTCTACTTGAGCACCCGTTCCGCTCGAAAGGATAAGAATCTGCGATTCGGTTTCGAGTACACGTCTTCCAATTCGCAAATGATATAAATTAATGCTCTTGAACACCACTACACTCGCATCAACTCTTCCCGTACTCTCTGATAAAAAGGTGACAGCAAACCAGTCGTTGCTCAACACTACGTTTCTCAATATAAGTTAACGCTCAAAATGATAGCTTTTATATGGACTAACCACAAACCATTGCACCCGAGTTCGCCAGTCGCAGAGACATGCTCCGAAGTATCTTTAGGAGCAAACAGCCCTGTCACTTAATGTCTTCTTTGTATTTCTGTAACTTAAAGATAAACTAAAGAAACCAAGAAATCTCAAATGATCCGATAATCCTAGAAAGTCAGCATTTTATATACGAGTGAATCAGTTTAATATCATCCTAACTACACTCCATAACATTCCTTATAGTTCACTACGCTCTGCATATATATCATCCCCCATGCTCTTGTTTTCCAGGATACACATGAATTTTTTTTTTATGTTCCAGAAATGTCGAAACTATGAAATCCAAGATGAGATTTTTAAATATAAACAGATACACTAGCCCATGTATACGAAAGAGAATAAATACGCGCGCTCGCGTGTATGTGTGTGTGTGTATATATATATATATATATATATATATATATATATATATATATCAGTCTCTCTCTCTCATATATATACACCCCCCCCCGTTATACGTATGTGTGTATATACATGTTTATATACATGCGCACACAGACAATATTAAGACGAAAAAAAACCTTAGTTTAATTCACATTTTTTTACAAATAAAATCTAGTAAGTTCATGCTAATAACAGTCTCAGAATCACTAACGGTGATGATTTCATTATCACGCAGCCTGGCTGACATATACACACATATCTAAACCACACACACACAAAACACACATAACATATACTTAGACCTTATATACACACAACTCTCCCATATATACGTTATATATATATATATATATATACACACACACACTCACATTCGTTCACTATAATTCCCTTCGTAATTGAACAGCATATTCTAGTTCAACGTATCGTCCACTATATACAGTGATACTCATTATATACATACCTATTTGCACGTATCACACACACGCACACATATATTCATATAAATGCCTATGTCTTTATTCGTGTGCATGTATGTACGAACGTATTCGCTCTCTCTCTCTCTCTCACCTATACATTAGCACTTAATGATATAGTTGTTTCCTCCCAAAACCATCGATATGACGAGAAGAGTCATTAAATCGTTCCCCGAGGAAAGTTCGTTTCCTTCTTCCTATTTAAATATTTATTTTATTTATTCAGACATATTTATATATTCGTACGTACATATATATTCGTGGATGTATGCCCTCGTGTGTGTGTGTGTGTGTGTGTGTGTGTGTGTTTGTGTGTGTGTTTGTGTGTGTGTATAAAACCTATCAATTGTGCCAGCGCTTAGTGGTGGTGGTGGTGGTGGTGTTGTACTTTTTAATTAGTCGACCATCGCTGTCTAAAGTAAATTTATTATAATGGAACACACAAAACTAGTATTTTCAGCATAAAATAAATGTACACGAGATCGATCCTAATCGTCCACTTTCCACCCAGTACGCAATCCATGGCATACACACGCGCACACACACACAATTGTGCATTCATGTATGCGTGCATAAATATATATGAATATATATTTTTGTACGAATGGTTCGAATGGTTTTTTTTTATACGGCACCAAGTTTACAATCCTGTATATGATATTGGTATTTTTGTATACGCATAAAGCTTATGGCGATCACCACACACACACACTATATAAACTCATTATGTATATATACTATGATATATATATATATATATATATATATATATATATATCAAAATAAGCAACAAGGATATCCAGAGGTATTTTGCTTATTTTGATTTTAATCACCTTATTTTGAAATTGTATGGATAATACCGTACTAAATTCTGGTGCCTCAACTTATGTACCTAATTCATCTGAATCTATCTATCTATCTATACACACACACAGACACATAAAACTTGTATATATGCATGTATGCCATATATGTGTATATTATATACATTCATGCGTGTGTGTTAATGTGTATTTTTACACACACACACTCATAAGCGCACACATATTTCATTAAAATTCAGGGTATCTCTTTCCGACAGAAACCTGAAGGTTGCAATTCTCCTTTCTTTTTTAAATATAAATTTATAAACAGACAGACACAAGAGAATTTATTTTAAAAAATATATATTCCAGACATACAACACTAAGAACAACAACGGAAGATAAGGACCAACTTATAAAACACATAC
>NC_068983.1:41678394-41680882 GCF_001194135.2 Octopus bimaculoides | reverse complement strand
AACGTGTGTGTGTGAATATATAACAAAGAACGATGGGAAGAAAGCGAGAAGACGACGGCGGCGACGCCAAACGCAGGCTGTGCCTACCACCAACTGGTCCTAAAATGTTAAATATGTCGACCATTGTTGGTGACACATTTCACTCTGCAACATATAGATACATGACATGTCTTCTTTAATATTAAAACTAACCATGACGTATGCAATTATTCTAAAACTCATTGCAGCTGTTATTTCCCCGGGCCATGAGCTACTGATTCCTGCCAATATGTTTGATATACATATATATTATAGCATATATATATATCTTTCCCTATCGCTGTTGTTGTATCCACACACCCATCTGTATATTTATTTCACCATAGCTAAATAGTACAGTCTCTCACCCCGACGCTGTCTGTCTCTCTCTTTATCTCCATCATACCAGCCATACAGCTCTATTCAGTTCCCACATATCGGATCAAAGAGTGCAGCATAGATTACAAAATAAATAAATAGATAAATATCATATGCACTGTGATTGAATGGATGGTTGCGTGTGTATGTATGTGTGTTTATACATATACATGCTTGTATAGTTATGTGTTATAAATTATCTACTACTACTACTACTACTACCACATATACAATATTAGGTGTTTTATCACTGAATGACATGGACACCTGCACCAGAACTACACACACACAGACACTTCGATGTGAACGAGGACAGATGAGAAGGAACTCCACATGGAAAGAAGTGCAATGCTATAATTATCAGAAGGTGAAAACTGTCCGTTTCCGATCTTCAGACGATCGTCGTCAACGAGAGCAAAGGAAACGAAAATGCAATTATGGTGTGTAATAAAAAAAATAATAATAAATAAGTCAATATGCGAGTTACATAACAAATTTTGACAGGATACTGACAAAACCCGATGGAGTTATTTCATCAAAATAAAAGAATAATTATTTTGTGGGAAATTACTACGAAGAGAAAACAGAAAAAGATTAGGGATAAGTAAAACAAACACAGAAAAAAGAAATAGCTGGATGTAGAAAATTTATGTTTGGAATAACAATGCGAAGAAAGAGATAAAACTATGAATTAAAAGCGTATGTTTAACGAAGGTTTAGAAAATTACAATTACAAATGTTTAGAATTTGTAAAGAAAATAATTTGTGAGCTAAAACAATTGTTTTAAAAGAAATGCTTTTTATGTTTTCAAGAATGGAATTAAGAAAATAAAGATGATTGTAAGATCCACCAGGTTACGACAATTTCTAATTACTTAAGACCTTATCTGTTCAAGAACTTTTTAATAGGATAAATACTGAAGAGCCATGTTTACGCGTTGATAACCGCTTAAATTCTAAGTTGAGACCTTGGGAATTTTCATACAAAATAAGCATTTTCCTCTCAGTTAAATGCAAATGGCAATTCGGTTTTGACTGAGAACTTCTCTGTCTGTACGATGGTTTAAAAAAATCGGACATTGACGAAGTGTATTTCAACACTACATATGTAGATTTGTCTCTCGCAAAAACCAGATATACTTCGAGAAGGCTGTGGAGGATTTTATCCCAATGTTAACACAACTACGCCCGTGCAGTGTATGTGATTGTATGCACATATACAAAAACGGAGATACAAATATAAATGAAAAACGTTGCAAGATGCACACACACACACACACACACACACACACACACAAGGAAGAGGAAGAAAACAACAGTATAAAACTAGCAGTTATATATGAATGTGTAAATATATATTTATGTATGAATGTATATATGTCTGTATGATTACTCAATGCCATGATTACTCAGCGAGAAGGTGAACGAAGTACAGAGGAAGCGAACAACATTTTCCCTAAACAACGAGGTTGTCGTCATGTGGGAGGAAAGACAAGTATATATATGCTCTGTATGTCACTGTTCTTAAGTTCAAATTCCATCAGGAACACTGACACCTTGACAAACACAGACAGACACGTAAAAAAAAAAACAGCAGAAAAGAAGGAGAGAAAAGAGGGGAAACAATGGATGAGAAAGATGCTGGGTTGTAAGTTGAAACCGAGACATTTGGTTTTAAAATCAGTTGGTAAAGTCATCATCATTACAACACCACCACCATTCTCATCAGCAATATCATCAACATCATCATCATACTATGAACATCATCATCGACAGCAGCATCATAAACTTCTAAAAACTACCAAATGAAATAGAGCTTGTTTCCCCCCCCCCTCCCACCTCTTTCACCTCCTGTGTCTGAAGGAAATAGTTATAGGTGTACTTAGGGGGCTAGAAACAGGAGGTGGAGGGGCAACACTGTGTTCTTCTCCCTTCCCACCTAGACAGACACAAAAGCAATTAAAGGTGAAAGCAACAAATATCAGCTGTTCATAAACGCGATCCCTTGGGCATCGACTCTTCACTTCACGGCCGATGGCGAAGGTCACCGCTGCTTTCTGACATTAAACCACTCAACTGCATCCGGCCCTCT
>NC_068983.1:41675929-41677142 GCF_001194135.2 Octopus bimaculoides | reverse complement strand
GTTAGGTGAAAATCCGCGATGTAAAAACAGTACTGTACTGTATATTTATTATTATTATTTGTATGTATTTATTTTATTAGAAATGCAAAACAACACGGCGGAGGAGCCGACGTAAGTTTAAATAATAAACCGCGATACGGTGAGGGATTACTGTACATAGATAGATATATGTATACAGTATATGATGTTTTCACCAACAGAAGTTACAAGTGACTCAGAGACTGAGAGTTTTGCGCATGGCATTTATGAAGCCGAATCAAAAGTTTTTCATTTCCTCTGGACTTCGCCGCTCCTTTCTTTTTTTCAATTGCTTAATATTACAGAATGTTGTTTCTTGAAAAAAAATTCTAAGATAATTAGATAATATAACGTGTCCCACACTATACATGTTTACACAAGAATATGTATGGGTGGGTGGGTGAGTGGATAGATATATAGATAGATAGATAGATAGATAGATAGATAGATAGAGTATACCAAACGGCCTAAGAAGCAAGGCAGCAATTTTAACGATGCAGTTCAAAGCTGCTTTACGCCCGGCACCTCACATTACGAGTAGTAGTAGTAGTAGTAGTAGCAGCAGCAGCAGATGATGATAGTGGTTTATGGTAGAGAAATACAGGAAACACTAGCATCAGCCATTGTATAATAGAGGTAATATTATGTTCACCAATCATATTGGTTGGTGGCTAGAGGCCCCATTTTCTCTGTATGCTATTAGAAGGATTCTGCAAAGTAAAGACGGGAAGAGTGAAAAGGGGGGGGATCTCCCAAAAGTTCCACATTCTTGGCATATCATGGCGTGTAAATAAACGCAGCCGGCGGCTAAAGCACATCTGTTTATGGTTTAAATAAAAACAATTCTGAACAAGCTGATATGATAGACATATGTAGTAGATACAGTCCCACACACACACACACATTTACATGTATAGGTCTGTGTGTGTGTGCGTGTTTAGTTATGAAAACAATTACATATGAATATTCACATCTGTATTTGTGTTTAGCGCTGTAAACGTGTGATATGTGGAAAAGCTTAACCTAGCGATTCGATGGATTAAAAAGAAATCGATAAAGCAAGTTACAAGTGCCGCAACTGCACTTTAATAGCCGAAACTAGTATTAAGAAATTAAATTAAAACTATAGGTGTGTGTGTGTGAGAGAGAGAAAGATAAAGAGAGAGAGAGAGAGAGAGAGAGAGAGAGAGAGAGA
>NC_068983.1:41671731-41675567 GCF_001194135.2 Octopus bimaculoides | reverse complement strand
AAGAATCGATAAAAGAAATAGAGTTCGATTAAAAATTAGGGGGAAAAAAACGCTCCAAAAAACCCGAAACGCTGTGCTCGAACATATCCACAACTGAACGCGTGAAATCAGAAAATAAACGTGTTGTGTGACTTTAGAGGTTGGTAGATAGACACACACGCTACAGATATTGACGATCACACACACACACACACACACACACACACAGATTACTTAAACCAAATTCTCATCATACACAGGAATTGAAGAAAAATAGTGGGGCTGCCTTGGAATACCTCTCCTTCCACACACATAACATTTGTTACCATTTACAATGTGTGTGTGTGTGTGTGTACGTGCGTGGATGTGTTTGTATTGATGTAAGAAAGTGTATATCGAAAAACGTGTTGTGCTATTTATTTGTCATTATAATAATTGTTAGAATGGTGGGTGGTAAGATCGTTAGAGTAAAATGCTTCATTTGCGATATTCAAATTACGAACCTTTGCGGTTTTAAGATCAAATCCCGCCGAAGACAACTTTACTTTTCCTCTTTACGGGATTTATAAAATGAAGTGCCAGTCACCTACTGTGGTGTAACAATCACCTATATACCCTCCACCAAATTTAAGGCATAATGCTTGAGTCAGAAATCATTAAGTTGTAAGTTCAGACCTGATCACAGTCGACCTTTTTTCTGTCATCCTTCAGGGACAAATAAATTAAATAAGTCAAGAGCTAATGGCCACCATTTTTAGCCTCCTTTAAATTCCTCGCGTTCAAGGAGGAATATATACGCGAGAGAAACCAGAAAACCGGGTCCTATGCTCCTTACAAAGTAAACGAACTATTCAAATTAGGATACTATCATCAATACAAAGATATCCAATGTAATTCGGGTGGTAATCGAAGGTAAGACTACCGAAGTTAAAGCCAGAGTTGCAGCCACCATGTCGGAACCAGACTAAAGCTGCATAAGCGTTAAAAATGATGCCAAATACTATCGTTTCAGTGAACCTAATTGGCATAAAAACGGCATTCTGCTATTGACGTTAAGCTTCCGGCGTTCGGGCTGTGTGGATCTCAAGTTCGATCCCAGCTTGTAACCACATGTTTACGATAACAAATACCTTAAGAGTCATTCCATTTGTTGACTATTAATTGCTATTACTTGTTTCAATCAATGGACTGTGGCCATGCTGGGGCACCACCTTGCACAGTTTAGTAAGAAAAAAAAATCAACCCCATTACATATAAAAGTTCGATACATATGATTCTGCTTTAGAATTACATGAAGGCATGGCCATGCCTGTGGAATACTCGGTTAATTAGATGCTAATTAAGTCGATTGAACTACTGAATACTCATCGTCGAAACCGAAGGAGATCCTATGAGCGTCGGATAAAATCTATTACGGTATTTGTTCCGATGCTTCAGGGTCAAATTTCGATCGATTCTTCTCTCTCACTTCGTAGCATCAACAACATTACGGTGAGAGACGGGGTCAAGGGAGACCACTCATAGCAGCCCCTTCACCCAGAAATGAAGAAGCTATCGAACAAAGAGGTTACCGATTTCTTCTCGAATTAAAACAATGATTTGTAACTAGAACCGTCCGACGGTGGACTTCTACACACTTTATCACAGATCAGAAACACAAAATAGACTACTTGTATGAAAAACTGTTCTCCATACTTTTATCACTCTTAATGCGCCCCCACCTCTCTCTCTCGTCTCTCCACCCTTATAGTTTCTCAGTCAAATCTCTTCGAGGATAAATGTGTGTGTGTGCGTGTGTGTATATAAGTTTGTTGTATGCATGCATGTGTCTTTTGGTGTGTGTATATGTGCTGATTCGTGTCTGTAGGTTCGTTAGTATTTCTCCTATTCCCTACAACAGAATTTGACCAAGAACTTTAACGCGCACGCATGCGTGTAGAGAGAGAGAGAGAGAGAGAGTGTGTGTGTGTGCGTGCGTGCGTGCGTGCGTGCGCGTGTGCGCGCGCGAGTGGGTGAGTACACAAAAACGGACCAAATGGTAGCAGCGAAGATAATAAATAACAATAAATTGGTATTCAAAGACAAATGAAGCAAGTAACACGAAAAGGTTTTACAAGAATAATGATAGTGGCGATACATATGGAGTCGCTGAGTTTGTGTGAAGAGAGAGAGGAGGGAGGAGAATAAGAGAGAAGGTGGAGATAGAGAGAGTGCGTGCGTGCGTGTTTTGTATTCTGGGAAAAAAAAAACAAGGTCATGGCGGTTGCTAGGCAACAGCAAGGATGTGTCCGCAAAGCCATCAGTCATCGCACCCGTCCCCTAACTCACACACACAAACCTAGAGACAAACCTACCAACCAAGTCCTGACAATAAAGTTGATATCCTTCAGCCTGAACATCACAGGAGTCGTAACCCGTGTATATTAAACCTGGGCCTTAAAATCTTCGTTTGTGCACGTTCGGATAGGCGTAGGCATGGCTGGCCGAGTGGTGGTAAGCAGTTGGTTTCGCAACCACATTACACTGATTTCAAATTTTAGTACAAGGCCAGCAATTCTGGGTAAGGAGATAAGTCGATTACATTTGACCCCAGTGATCAACTGGTACTTATTTTATCGACCCCGAAAGGATGAAAAGCGAAGTAGACCTCGGCGGAGTTTGATCTCAGAACATAAAGACGAACGAAAGGCCGTTAAGTATTTTGCGTTAACGATTCAACCAGCCCGCTGCTTTAATCATTCCCACATGATTATTATTGCGCCGGAGAAAATGCTTAGCGACATTTCGTCCGCCTTTACGTTCTGAGTTCAAATACTGCAGAGGTCGGTTTTGCCTTTTGTCCTTTCGGGGTCGCTAAAATAAACTACCTGCTGAGTACTGAGCATCGAACTGACTCATCTACTTCCCCTAAAAATTGCTGGCTTTCGGCTAAAATTTGTAACAGTTTATCCCCACTGTGCGAATGGTGTGTGTGTGTGTGTGTGTGTGTGTGTGTGTGCATATGTAGAACTAGGGAAGACATACGTGCTTGCAAGTTTTGAAACGAGAGAGAGAGAAAGAGGAAAACGAAAGACAAAGAGACAAAAGAAAGAAAGAGAGAGGTGGGAGTAGAGAGCGGTCAGCAAGAGGCCTAGGGTAGATAAATACTTCCGTACGATCAATGGGTGTCATTTATTTTATCAGTTAAGTTGTCTTTTGTTCCGAGTTAAACACTAATGCGCCACCAGTTGACAAGGGAAGTCAATTCTGTCTTCGAACTAACATTTAATGAGAGACGGCTATAACAACTCCAACAATAGATTAGGTAAAAGTCGTCTGGACTGGCCGTTAAAATGCTTCACCGTTACAACTCGGGCTTATTACAACAAACACAACAACAACAATAATAATTACAAACCATAGTCATCACTATCACCAACATTGTCGCTGTCGTTGCCATTGCGTTATATATTATAATGAGACATGAGCAATGTGACTCATACATACATACACGCACTTTCAGACGTATTCTTCGTACTATTAAGAACAAACACCGAGCATAACAAACACACGAATTGCCTATTTATCACGACCACAATGTGTGAAGTGTAGAGGTATACACAAACAGAACCATACAAAACACATACAATTACATACACGCAACCATATTGTGTGTGTGTGTGTGTACGTACGCGCACAATTAGTACTTGCAAACACTGGTTCAGATATACAGACACATTAATTTATGAAAGGAGTCAACAATAAATGTCATTCATAAATTTGTGTGTGCGCGTGTACACACGTATTACATGAATGTGTGAGAGTGTGTGTGTGCCTGAGAGAGAGAGAGAGAAAGAGAGAGAGAGAGAGAGAGAGAG
>NC_068983.1:41668817-41671472 GCF_001194135.2 Octopus bimaculoides | reverse complement strand
GTGTGTGTGTGTGTGTGTGTGTAGAAACGCAGTGTATATTAATCCATTCAGAATAAATTGCATTACATTATCATTGGTCAAAATAAGAACAAGTGAACTAATAGACACAGTGTGAGTCTGTGTGGTGGTAGTGGTGGGGGAACATGCAAGTGGATGTGTGTATGTGAGAATGAAAAGCTTCAATGAACTCTTTTGACACACATTCAGTGAGGCAAATTGTTTCACACCTGCATTGAGCAGCAACAGCTGCCTGACAAACAGCGCCTCCAACGGACGGACATTTAAGACTGAACCGGCGACATTTCGATCTATAGGTGATTGCTTGCTCGCTCGTTCTCTCTCTCACACACACACCCAAATCAATAACGAATCGAATGACAAACGTATCACAGCATTTGTTTATAACTGACGCTTCAAGAATACATACATACATTCATACATATTATATGCATGCACACATACATTCATGCATACGACATCTATGGCCCATTGATAAGGAGTTTGCAAATCCAATACCAAAAGCTTCCTACCTATTATTATTATAGCAACAGGATACGTACCAACACATTTGGAGCAAAGTATGGCTGAATTTTGGTTCTTGGACAGAAAAACACAAATCCTTAATTCATACACTACAAATGATCATGATATCTGGGGCTAGAAAAATCTGCAAGACCTTAAAATTTATAGGTCGATGGCTAAAACAAGATGCTTTCCTTCACAACCTTGCTAACAAATATGGTGGTCGGTCAAATTGCATCCTAAATTAAGAGAAAGAGAACACACACACACACACACACAAATTAGGCTTCGCAAGACCAGAAATGAGAAAGCTGATTCGAAGACTACAGAACCAATCCATCACAAATCCATCACTGGAACTGTAAAAATCTCTAAAACGTTCCAAAAGCTTATGCAAATATGCATGAGAAGACTTCAAAATTTTCACGTATACGTGCATACATACATACATAGAAAAAATACCCTGTTGTTGATGCTGAAATTCCAATGAAGGACCCTTGGATCTAGGTTAGAAACCGGTTCTTTCTCTATTGGCAAGAAATCTTGAAATAAAACTGAATAATGGCATACAGTTGGTTTTGTGAGTAAATGCTTAATTGACAATCTGGGTAAGTTGGAGTTTTCAGACAGCGAAATCAATCTGCTAGTTACACGCACACATTACAAATACAATTTGTAAGCGGAACAATAAAAATATGCAAATCTTTTCTAAAGTTCAAAATGTGAAATTGTTTTTGATATCTACATTCTGTTTGTTAGAAATCAAGTCCTTCCTTACAGAAAGAAGAGAACAGAACACATACATGCATACAGTCGTTGCATAAGAACAGATGTTAACATTTCTTCTACAAACAGAGTATAAAAGAGTATTTACGGACAACTGTTTTAAAACCTACAGCTTCTCTATCCAAGTTATTAAATATTCACAAATATACCATTGACAATTATCAATGCATTTGGTCTATGTTAGCAAATGTCTAAATGTGGATTTCGGAAAGTTGAACGATTACAAGTAAAGAATAAATGGCGAGTTAACACGCACTTGAAAAACAGTGGAGGAGTGAAAATATGCAAGCCTTTTCTAAAGCTGAATGTGTAACATCACTTTCACTATCTAAATTCTACCGATACAGCTGCTTTTGTTTCTTGAAAACCATTACCATATATATATATATATATATATATATATATATATATAATACAAATGATATGTGAGCATATGCATATAAACATACATATATGTACATACCTACATCTACATGTATATATAGATGCATATCTGGGTACAGGACGTCAAAAAAAAACGTGGACAAAAAAGGAACAGGAACATTAAACACAGCACAAAAAAACGAACTTTTTTTTTCGGACAACAGAATGAACACATAGGAAAACAGACAAACCACATATGGAACTTTTCCTTCGTCAGCTGCCTCTATTCTAAACTAGGCGTTTCACTACTATATATATATATATATATATAAATATATATATATACATACATACATACATACATACACACACACACTAATGGTAAAAATCACATCTCTGAATCACTAGGAACATAACATTTTGTAATACTTTATATCTTCATTAATTATATAAGCGTATGCACGCATAGATAGATAGATAGATAGATAGATAGATAGATAGATAGATAGATACACATGAATCTGCACGCCGATGAAGCCGAACAGGCCAAAAGATATGTACTTAGTTGCCTCCCTTCATTGCAACAAGGATCACGTTGTCTTTTCAGTAAGACGTACATGAACTCAGCAGAAATCTATCCTGGAAATGAGTCACTAAGATATGCCGCCAGGGATCCTGCTTCCCGTTTCCCACTCAGAGGGAGATTTTCAAAAACTTAAGAATTTATTGTGAACGGCATTCAGTATGTCAGCCTTTAACTTGATTATCTAAATACATATCATCGGCCTCCTTGAATTACTCTTCTTATAACTGTCTGTCTCTCTCTCTCTCTCTTTCTCACCCAAATTATATATTTCTATATATGTGAGTATGTATGTACACACACACACACACACACACACAAAACGCATGTGCTCCAACAGTCTAAGTGTTTGTTTTATTTTCAACTGAGGAAGCCATGATAAGAGCTAATTCCTCGCAGGA
>NC_068983.1:41665149-41668692 GCF_001194135.2 Octopus bimaculoides | reverse complement strand
CTCTCTCTCTCTCTCTCTCTCTCTCTCATGAATATTTTTTTTAATTTTAAGGACGCTCCTTAACACCCGAATCACGACTTTCGCGTTCTGTTCACCCTGAATCACAAGAAAGAATGAAGATCACAAATCTTCATTTCCTCCCATTACAAGTCTCCTCTCCCTTTTCCTCCAATTAAAGAAAAAAAAAAGAACATTAAAGAAAATATAAACATGGATTGAGCAAGTTAACAACATCGTTCTCTCTTTTAGACAAAGAATTCACGACAAACTGCAATGGAAACCATTCTCGAGTTCACATATCTCTAACATATTGGAACTGGTCTTGTGTGTATACTGGGACTCCGTTGCATTCGAAGACGAGGGTTCCAGTTGATCCGATCGACGGAACAGGCTGCTCGTGAAATTAACGTGCAAGTGGCTGAGCACTCCACAGACACGGGAGCCCATAACGAATTTTTCCAAGAGATTCGGCCAGACACAGAATATGACAAGACTGGTCTATTTTAATCAAAGGTAGGACTCATTTTGGAGTTCTACCTTTAATTGGAGCAACGTAAAATACAGTGTCGTCTTGCTCAAGGACACAAGGCACCACGAGGAATCGAGCTCTCGGCCTGACGATCACGAGTCGAGTGTCTGAACCACTAAAACCACGTGCCTTCACAGGAGTGTATACATACTCGAAAACTGACACCTTAATCTCTGTGTGTGTGAGAATCATGCTTTTAGAAGAATGAAGAAAGAACAGCCGTATAAATCTTGTTAAGAAATATCCGCAGAAGAAAATAAATCTCTTATCCTTGGCGCATGGCCAGCAGTTCTGAAGAGTGGCGAAATCGATTACTTCGACCCAAGTGCTCAATTTTATCGATTCCGAAACGATGAAAATGCAAAATCAACTTCGGCGGAATTTGAACTCAGAACGTTATGCCGCTAGGCAGGTTTGTCCAGCGTGTCAACGAATCTGCCAACTCCCCATCTTACAAATAGAAATAAATAATACTTTAAGTTTATTTGATCCCAGAAGGAACGCGAGACTGACCTCAGTGCGATTTGAACACAGAAAGTAAACAGTTCCAACGAGATACCCACAAAGTGATCTGTGGGGCTCAAACAAATGATCCAGCATGCTCCAGCCTGCTTAGCCCTTTTGACACCAACCCGTCTGAGTCAGGTCTCCGTTCGATGATACACACTTCGTATTATACAATTTTCGAATTTAGTTGTTCGAAACGACAGTTATTTTATAAAGAATGAAACGAAAGCTGTTTGTCCACGGGCATATGGCATAGTGGTTCAGAGCGCAGGTTACTAACCCCAAGACTCCGAGTTCAATTCCAGGCAATGACCTGAATAATAATAATATCGCCAAATACTTTAGGAATGAGAACCCAGGTTCGAAATTTCTCCAAGACACCTGACGAAGGCTGGAGAATACATCAGCCGAGACGTTGTGTTAACAACGAACAAGATGAAGGCAAATATCCGTCAAATGTAAATAATGTACAAAAACTGTTCTTCAACATAAATATACTCTAATTTTGAAACAAAACCAGCAATCTCAACTCTTATTTTACCAACTCCGACAGGACGAAAGGCAAAGTTGGTTACTACGACATTTGACCTCGAAACATTAAAGAGCCGGAAGATATTTTCTTAATGTTCTGAGTAGAAATGAAGCCGAGATCGACTTTGCCTTTAATCCTTTCGAGATCGATAAAAGAAGCACCAGTTGAGTACTGGAGACGATGTAATAGGTATCTCTTGGAAAGATGGCTGGACTCGTTACCAAAATTAGAAAACATTTCAACAGAATGATAAAAACAAGAAAAGAAACGGCTTTAAACATTAGAAGAATATTATAACCACAATTGGTATTTGTCCAAGCAACACCAATCTACGGAAATGTCACTTGGTTCTTTGGTCCATTTATAGAAGAAGCACTATAAAATACCGAGCCGTTTGTCTGATTATATCCATTTATTGATACATACATACATACATACATACATACGTAAGTGCCAATAACATATCAACGTGATATATCTGGAAAATGATTCCGTAGCTAACTACGCCTGCAGGAATCGCCATAGAATCTTCACGGGAATTCCAATATTTTTCGTTCTTTCCTTTTAAATTAAATTAGTTATACACCCATGTACACTACTATGACGAGACAAATGTACTCTATGTATGTATGTATGTATTTATGTATATAAATGTATGAATATTTTTTTCAATGTGTACGTATAACAAGGGGAAAGTGTGTCTGTGTGTGTGTGTGTGTGTGTGTGAAATATGCAAGTGTATATCAACTTATATATTAGTCTTTTGTGTGTTTATTCATGCAAATATGCCCCAATGTATGTGTATATGCACACACACACACACACACACACAAACAAACAAACATGCATAAACAAATATATATGCATACCTATAAAAATATGTATTTTGTGTGCGCATATTCACGAACGTAATATACGAGCGCGTGAGTGTATGTGTGTGTATATTTCTTCTTACGAAATGAGATTTTAATAAAATTACTTTATCAATAGATGGGTTTGATAAGCAATAAAACAGAAATGTTCTGTATGCACCAATACGTGTGTGTGTGTGTGTGTGTGTGTGTGTGTGTGTGTGTGTGTGTGTGTGTGTGTGTGTGTGTGTGTGTGTGTGTGTGTGTAGATGCAAACATTATATACACACACAGGTAGTAGGGTAGCGAGTGTGGTGTGTACAGCTAACGGCAGTACATACATAGTGCAATGTTTAACATTTTCAACATAAGAAACTAATAGCAAAGTCTTGCGATATTGAAATTTCTTATTTATTTATTTTTTATTCAATTCTTTCTCGAATCTCTATAACTGAAAGGATGTTGTAAATATTGTAAATATCTTGAAGTTAATTTGGATAACTGCATGCAACAGTGCCGAATCTACTTTTTAATAGAAGTGCTATGAAAGTAAGCAATCATAAGACTTATAGCGGAGGAAAAGAGTAAGGGGTAATGTCTCTCTGCGAATTCCATCCTGAAAATTCTCTGCTAAGAATTCTTGGTAAAACCATTTCCGTTTACTTCCCTTTTGTCTCATATTCTGTTGTTTGTTTGAGTCATTTGACTGCGGCCATGTTGGAGCACCGCCAAAACTGGCGCTGAACAAGTAGATTTACTCTTTTACTTGTTTCAGTCATTCGACTGCGGCCATGCTGGAGCACCGCCTTTAGTCGAGCAAATCGACCCCGGGACTTATTCTTTGTAAGCCCAGTACTTATTCTATCGGTCTCTCTTTGCCGAAACGCTAAGTGACGGGGACAAAAACACACCAGCATCAGTTGTCAAGCAATGCTAGGGGGACAAACACAGACACAATATATATATATATATATATATATATGTATATATATACGACGGGCTTCTTTCAGTTTCCGTCTACCAAATCCACTCACAAGGCTTTGGTCGGCCCAAGGTGCCACGCAGTGGGACTGAACCCGGAACCATGTGGTTGGTAAGCAAGCTACTTACCACACAGCCCACTC
>NC_068983.1:41662972-41665038 GCF_001194135.2 Octopus bimaculoides | reverse complement strand
AAAATTTTACTTTAAAAAATGCATATGGTATTAATGACGACCTTTAAAGTTCTGCGTTCAAATCACGCTGAGGTTAACTTAACCTTTTATTCTTTTGGGACGGAGATAAAAAAATTTTTTTTTAAAGCTAAGGTGTGAATAAAAATCCTGTAGAAACTGATAGAATCATTAGCATATCGGATCAAACGCACAGCACTATTTCTTTCGGCTCTTTGCGTTCCAAGTGCAAATCCCAGCGAAGTTAACTTCACTTCTCATTCCTGTCGGGGTCGATAAAATAAGGTACCAGTCAAGTGCTTGGGTCATTGTAATCCATTTGCTCCTTCCCCAAAAATGTCTGGTCTCGTCTTGTGCCAAAATTAGGAAGAATTGAAAGATACAACAAATCTTCCAACAAGTCATTTTTCCTCTCATCGTAAAGATATTTATGTGGTATTTCAAAGTTACATATTGCAAGTCCCCACCCACTCTACTAAACTATACAACCGGATCTTGTTAAATTCACGCAATCACTTTATATATTTCAAATTGTCACCAGATCAGAGGCTTCTGATTGGCTAAAATCACATAACTTCAAATGCTCATAACATACTTTTTATTATTAATTTCTAGAAAAACAAAATGTGATTTTCGTCACCAATATGCAAAACTATATCAAAACTAAATGTCTTAAAAAAAATAATCTGATGAATATTTGAAATACTTCAAGTAGACCAAAGAAATTTAAAAAGTTCCATACAACTTATGTGTTCTAAATTTCGAATTGATAAAAGGGTAGACTCGATAGAGTGTCCGACGCTCTACACCGCGCAGAGTTACCTCTAGTTACATTTCGCCAGTTCGTTTGATCTTTCAGATATCGCAACTTTTAAATTTGTTAGAAAATATAAATTCACATGTGTTCTGCCACGCTTCAGTTCAAATCCAGAAGACTTAACCAAAAGTTACCGAAAATATACAGGGGTCGATACAATGGGGTTTATATTATATTTTTCAACAAATAAGCACAAACTCTGACATGTTCCAAGGAATTTTTATGTTATTGTGAAGTCGGAAGCAAACTTGTTTCTTCCTCACGGTACATCGACATACTTCAGTTTCTACTTTTAACTCAATCGCCTTTTATCAAACCAGACAAATAAACCACCCATTATTAACAACGGATAGTCTTCTTCAATTCCTGGTTTCGTAGGCTTTCCAACATTGAAAGGTTTATTAAAAGAAAACTGGTTACTCTTTTGAGCAAGCAAATTTTCGAAAACTGAAACGTGGGGTCGATAGCTAGAAAGATTAACTAATTAAATAAGTAAACAAATAAAGGATAGAGTGGTAGAAGAAAAAGAAAACGAACGCCAGTTTAGAAAAAAAACTATCTGCTTTTTACTGAGTATGGACGGTGTGGTGGATGGCGTGAAGTTGTTTGTTCACGACAACACCCAGCACCGAGACTTCAAGACTTATATAATTTAAATTCTCGAGAAATTTCGGCAAACTCACTTATACAAATATATAAATAAATATATCACAATAAACAAATGCAGCTAATCAAATACAAGGTCAGCCTGACATAACACTGAAACTGCGCATATGTATATATTAGATATACATATGTGTGTATATATTATGTATATATACATATATGTGTACGCACGCACACATACATACACACGTATGTATATGTGTACGTCTGTATTCTTTTCCGCCTACACCTCTTTATACATATCTGTACACGCTGGATGTGCAAGTTACAAAATTTTGAATGAAAGAAAAAACAAACATTCAAAGTTGTTACTGAATCTTAAAAATATATAAATATATTCTTTTACTTTGATTCAGTCATTTGACTGCGGCCATGCTGGAGCACCGCTTTTTTTTTTTTTAGTCGAACAAGTCGACTCCAGTTAATAATATGAAATTTTAAAAAAAGGATCTTTTTTAAAACGGGGGCCACATTTTTCATTAACGAAACACTGAAACTTGGAACACTGGTAGTATGTGTCATATAAAACATCTTTTTCTCTTAGCCTTCTTTAAAAAAAAAAAGAAATCCATAAGTTATTCCATGT
>NC_068983.1:41660800-41662606 GCF_001194135.2 Octopus bimaculoides | reverse complement strand
TATAAACAACTGAATACTTGTCAGTGATTGGTTGAAATTA
The DNA here is from genome assembly GCF_001194135.2 of Octopus bimaculoides. NCBI lineage: Eukaryota > Metazoa > Mollusca > Cephalopoda > Octopoda > Octopodidae > Octopus > Octopus bimaculoides. Next base: position 41,662,566 of record NC_068983.1, on the reverse strand, counting down.
TCAAAATAAGACAATTTTTTACATGAAATAAATCCGAATACAAAAATATTTTTCTGTTCTATAACACAAAATAGATAAGTATACGAAGTTTGAAAGTCTTTCGGTCCCAAAAACACTACGTAAAACATTAATGAAAAATGTGGCCCCCGTTTTAAAAAAGATCCAAAAAAGAAAACGGAAAACAAAAGACAAGACATGAACAACAACGGGAGGACATGACTCATGTAAAGTATAAAGACACTCAAAGAAGGAAAGAAACGGTGTTTTACGTTTCGAGCAAAGCTCTTCTTCAGAAACAAGAGAGAAAGAGAGAGAGGAAAGTCCATGAGAAAAGGAAGACGGAAGGAAAAAATTGCTAACTGTCCACATGTGGCTACATTTTCGAATATATATATATGTGTATTTATGTCAGTTTGTTCCGCTGGTGTAGTTGCGTCCCCGAAACTTAGCGGTTCGGCCAAAGAGACCGATAGAACAAGTACTAGACTTACAAAGAACAAGTCCTCGGGTCGGTTTATATATATACGCGATTTACACACACACACACACGATTGTTATTTTTTTTTAACATAATAGGTTAGATAGGATGATGTCTATATTACAATAACCAAACAATATGTGCATGTATAGTAATACTGCGATCATGAAATTAGCGTTAGCTTATCTCACTCTTTCTCACGGAATCCAAAGGGTCACGGGGAAGCCCGGTTGGGAAACGCCGAACTAGAGAGTAACGAGAGGAGAAATGCAAATTTTCAATAACATTTTATGAATTTTATTCAGAAAATAATATTATTTACTAATTTACAGAAATGTAAATCCGTTAAAGGGACAAGAAAAAAATGGCGTTTTCATTTCCTTTTGATGCCTTGGGTAACACGAGAATTTTTGTTTAGTGGTTAATCTGGCCTGGCACCGACCTTCCTCCACCGTTTCCCTAAACAGTCTGTTAATGCGACCAATCAACTAGCTATCTGTTATCGATCAGCCTTTCTGTCACTCTAACAGTCTCCGCTGCACAGCTTAGCTACATTCACACAATTCGATACATGCAAGCATGCGTTCATTCTCGTATTGGCAATCATTTGCTGCTGGCAATAAGCAAGCAGAAACACACACGCATCTCTGTCGCTCTCTCCCTCTCACACACAGACACACACACATACACATTCCTTCAGTGTGTGTGTGTGTGTGTGTTTGTGTTGTATTTTTCGCTTAATTGTATACGTCAGTTTATTGACTTGATGCAAGGCAATAAGCAACGCATATAGCATCTAACGAACGAATAATGGCGGAGGGGAAGGAAAGAGAAAAGGTTGGAAATGTGTTACGGAGAATACAGCGAAAAATGTAGGGTGATGGGGAAGAGACAGACAGATAGACGGGCGGACGGACGGACAGACAGACAGGAAAACGAGGGATAAACTGTAAGCGCTCTTTTGACTGGATGTTAACCAATAATATTGTGTTTAATTCTTTTTTTTGTTTTGCTTTGTTTTTCTGTCGAGTTTGCGGGAATGCACTAGATAATGTGTAGTATATACAAATACATATAATTGTCTGTGTAGGTGTGTGTGTGTGTGTGTGTGTGTGTGTGTGTGTGCGCGCGCACGCGGTGTCTGTATGAAAGAATATAATATCTATCGATCGAACGAAGGAGCGGGCTGGCGGGAAGACGGTGTGTTAGGAAAATAATGATAACAGTATAAAAGAAAAAGAGAGAACAATTGTGAGAGAGAGAAAAGGAGAGGAAGACTAGGGTTGGT
>NC_068983.1:41659254-41660539 GCF_001194135.2 Octopus bimaculoides | reverse complement strand
GAATGGCGGGACATCTGCCGCGCTTGGAATGTTAGTGACGACGTTGGTGCGGGGGAAAAGGGGAAGAATTCTTTTCCGTCAGTCACCGATCACGCACTCGACATTTTTGCTGGTGCAGCTTTCGTACATATATATCCATTCATACATACACACATACATAGTGTTCCTGTATGTATGTACACACACACACACGGCAATCTTTCTAATCTTTTCTACTCAAGACACAAGGCTCGAAATTTTGGGGGAAGGGGCCCGTCGATTACGCAACTGGTACTAAATTTATCGACCCCGAAAAGATGAAAGGCAAAGTCTACCTCGGCGGAATTTGAACTCAGAACGTAAAGACAACCGAAATACCGCGAAGCATGTCGCCCGGCGTGCAAACGATTCTGCCATATCGCCGCCTTACAGCAATCTATGTTATGTCTTTCAACAATGCTAGCTTGACAAGTTAGCTAAATATTAGCCAAAAGCGAGCAAGTTCGAGGAAGGGGTCTATTCGAATACACCTAACCCAATGCTCAACTGGTACTTATTTTATCGACCTTAAAAGGATGAAAGGCAAAGTCGACCTCGGCGGAATTTGAACTCAGATCGTTAGAACGGTCGAAATGCTGCTAAACGTCCCATTATTACATTTCTTACATATGTTTCTGTATTCGATAATTACAGTAATGACATCGCTCTATAAATGTAATCCATACAAGCAACTTACCGGTGCAGTATACATCTCTGCTTACGCACACTTCGTACAACCTACAGACGTAATTGTGCAGTCAAGAATCTTACTTGAAGAAGGTGGACCCATAACGCTCTAATCAGTCCAATGACAGGAGAACATCGAGAAAATTAACGAGAGGTGAATGTGACGACATACGTATACTTGTTTTAACAAGGTAAGAAACGGCCAAGTAATTGAGAAACGTAAAGACAAAACAAACACTAAATTTTTGTCTTTCTTTTAAAAAAAAAAGAAAAGAAAAGAAAAACAAAAAAAGCTATTTTAACACAGAACGAGAAGAGATCAAAATGCGAACATGCTGGTGGTGAGATAAAGACGATGGTGGAAGAGAAACAGGTGCGCGGAATGATTTGATTGGCAAAAATGTCTTAAGAAAGTTAACTTAATTATTGTAGGAATGTCTGTATGAAGGAAACCCTTCGGCATATCGTGCGTCAGCGATTATTTTCAGACAAAAGAACGAATGAGCTGACTTCGGTGGCTGGTTGATTGGTTGATTCTATAAACAGAGTAGTAGTAGTAGTAGTAGTAGTAGTAGTAGTA
>NC_068983.1:41656680-41659244 GCF_001194135.2 Octopus bimaculoides | reverse complement strand
GCAGCAGCAGCAGCAGGAGGAAGAGGGGAGTAATTGTGATAATGGTGAGAGCAATGGATTGTTTTACAATTGGTATATGATTTGTCAGCAGTGATGCGGTTTATTGGTTTCAAATTTTGGCACAAGGCCAGCAAGTTCGGCGCAGCAAGGAGAGGGGGGAATGAATCGATTACATCGACTCCATTACACGACTGGTAATTATTTTATTGACCCTCAAAAGATAAAAGGCAAAGTCGACGCCGGCGGTATTTGAACTCACAAAGTAAAGGCGTACGAAATGCCGCTTAGCATTTTGTCCAGCGTGTTCTGCATTGGTCGACTTTGTTTTTCATCCAGACCAGAACGATAAAATAAGTACCAGTCGACCACTGGAGTCGATACGATTGATTTACTCCCAATTGCTGGCCTTGTGCCAAAATTTGAAACTATTATTACTGATAGCAATCATGGTGATAGTAGTAGCAGTAGTAGTAGTAGCGGCAGTTTCTCAGATTAACTACGATCGAGTCGAGGTCGGTCAAGCAAAACGTGAATTCCAATATAAATGAAAAAAATTAGGACAAAGCATCTACACACTTATTTTTTTATTCTTTTAGTCATTTGACTGCAGCCATGCTGGAGCACCGCCTTTAGTCGAACAAATCGACCCCAGCATTTATTCTTTGAAAGCCTAGCACTTATTCTATTGGTCTTATGACTACATGACTACATGAACCAAAATAACGGTTCTCAACCGGAGTTCATATGATTCTTTATTCCCATAAGATTCTAGTGTTAAAATTCATGTACAATATCTTGGGTATACTTCTACAGTGCACAAAATAGTTAAACGGTTTTTAAAAAATACAATCTATTATAACAATACTCTCGTATCTTTTCTATCACAACATATGAATGAGAAAGGAAGGGGTGATAGAAGAATGAGAAAGGAAGGGGTGATAGAAGAATAAGGAAGGAAGCGGCGATGGTAAACTGGTAGCGAGAACGTTTCAAATGTGTGTGTGTGTGTGCAATGGAAGTGGGATGGTGAACATTGGAAAGAAAAATCAAACAGCGTTTCAACTGTGTATGTGTGTGTGTGTGTGTACAAGGAAAGTATGTGAATGTTTGTATGTGTGAACCAGTGTTCTTTCAGTAACAAACGATGATCGATGTCGCATCTCTAAAAACAACCACTAGATAACATTGACAAGTGTATTAATCTGATTTACCATCCATATTTATATATATAGAATACTACAATCAGCCGTCGTTTTTTACGGCACGGGGCCAGCTGTTGTTGGCACTCCGTCGCTTACGACGTCGAGTGTTCCAGTTGATCCGATCAACAGAACAGCCTGCTCGTGAAATTAACGTGCAAGTGGCTGAGCACTCCACAGACACGTATACCCTTAACGTAGTTCTCGGGGGAGATTCAGCGTGACACAGTGTGACAAGGCTGACCCATTGAATTACAGGCACAACAGAAACAGGAAGTAAGGGTGAGAGAAAGTTGTGGTGAAAGAGTACAGCAGGGTTCGCCACCATCCCCTGCCGGAGCCTCGTGGAGCTTTAGGTGTTTTCGCTCAATAAACACTCACAACGCCCGGTCTGGGAATCGAAACCGCGAGTCCGCTACCCTAACCACTGGGCCATTGCGCCTCCACTCCATCCGTATTTATATATGTATAATACTACAATCAGCCGTCGTTTTTGACGGCACGGGGCCAGCTACTTCCTAATAACATTTAATCATAAAAATCTCACATGATTTTTTTAAAAACATCACGGCTACGAGGGTCCATCAAATTAAAATAAAAATCAAAGGGGTCCATAGGGAAAAAAATGGTTGAGAGTCACTGGATGCAAAATAACATTTTCCATGGTAAGAAATTCAGGTGAGACTTGAGGCAGATTCGGCTGCTGTTTCGAGAGGATCAAGCAATAACCTAAAAGCTTTCTCATTGGTCGGTGGGGATTATAATAATGGCGAAAATATACCAGCGTAGCGACGGGTTCGGTATGAAGAGATGGTAGTAGTGAATGGTAAGGTAAACTAACATTTCTTTTTACAGACAGACGTTTCAAAAGTATTTATTGATTAATAAATGTTTAACCTGCGCGCTTTAAGAATACGAAGTAATATCGAAAACGGTGTTCGGTATAGAGGTGGTGGTGGTGGTGGTGATGATGATGATGATGGTAGTGGTTATGACAGCGGCGACAGCTAACAGCCACAGTGACAACAACCTATTTATACAGCAAAGGCTATAGAGAAAATGCTTGCCTCATGCCTCTCCATACCAACTCACAACGTACAAATTATTAACCGTTTAGCTTCAATAGGTTTTGGCTGCTTTTCAATTTACGATCAATTTCCCGCCTTTGATATCGTGCGTGTATGCGTGTTGCACGAGTATACAGGGTGTGTGTGTGTGTGTGTGTATGTGTGTGGCCTGTAAACCTGAGTGCATCTTTCAAGACTAACACAAACCTATAAAGAAGGCACGCGCGTAAATACAAACAACGCATCTGGAACACAATGGTCAAAACTGAGAGGCGAAGATGTTTGGCCGGTGATGAGG
>NC_068983.1:41655274-41656336 GCF_001194135.2 Octopus bimaculoides | reverse complement strand
GTTTATATACCAAAAAGATTTTATAACATTTTTCTGACATAATTTAAATATATACTTTAACCATGTAACACAAGCCTTCTGTAGTTTTTTCACTCTTATTATCTTTTATATATATATATATATATATATATATATGTATATATATATAATTCTTAAACAAGAATATTGTTGACAGTCGCTTCAAAGTTTCGGAAAGTTAAGCCACTGTTGGGCCTTAGCTAGCCCAGACTTCGAAGTTACCAATACTGAGTTTGTACTGTAATCAAATAGATTACTCTATACTTTTGTGAACATTGTTTTAATAGTAAATGAACACAATATATACATGTGTGTGTATGCAGGAGTGGCTGTGTGGTAAGAAGCTTGCTTCCCAACCACATGGTTCCGGGTTCAGTCCCAATGCGTGGCACCTTGGGTAGGTATTTTCTACTATAGTCTCGGGTCGATCAAAACCTTGCGAGTGAATTTGTTAGGCGGAAACTGTAAGAAACCCGTCGTACATATGTGCGTGCGTGCGTGCGTGCGTGTGCGTGTGCCCCACCATCGCTTTATAACCCCATGTTGGTGTGTTTACGTCCCCGAAACTTAGCGGTTCGGCTAAAGTACCAGATAGAATAAGTACCGGGCTTACAAAGAATAAGTCTTGTGGTCAATTTGTTCGATTAAAGGCGGTGCCCCAGCATGGCCGCAGTCGACAAACAAGTAAAAGAATAAAAGAATATATAATTAGCGGTTGTGCGCTTAACAAGATTAATAATTAATGAGAAATAATGACTTCATATTTTGATGCATATGACCAACGATTTTAAGGGAGGGACAAATCGACCCCAGGACTTGTGTGGTTGCGTGGTACTAAGTTTTATTAAGCCCCCAAAAGGGTGGGAAGGAAAACCCACATTGGTGAAATTTGAAATCCGAACGGAAAGGGCCGGAAGAAATGCTGTCAAATATTTTGTCCGACTTGCTAATGGCTTCCAACTTACTGCCTTGTTAATTAGAAGTAATGAACTTTCAATTGGATCCAATGCGGAGATGGAGGGGGAAGAAGAAGGGGGAAGAAGA
>NC_068983.1:41651189-41655246 GCF_001194135.2 Octopus bimaculoides | reverse complement strand
AGAGGGGGGAAGAAGAAGGGGGAAGAAGGGGGAGGGGCTGCAAAAGAATATGCAAGAATTTATGCGAAAGAGAAATCTCTTGTGAAACAATTAGCATTTCTGACGGAACTCTTGTTAACTTTGAAGTGTGTGTTTGTGTGTGTATGTGTCATCCAATTACTCGATGGTGGTTGTCAATTAAACATTATAAACATAAAATACCAACAGCCAACAACTATATCGTAATTAGTAACTATAGAAAATAAACAAATAAAAAAAAAAGAACACGCGAATAGACGCACACAGCGTACGTATATGTCTCTTATCTTTCACTTGTTTCAGTCATTAGACAGCGACCATGCTGGGGCATCGCCTGGAAGATTTTTTTAGTCGAATGAATCGACCCCAGTACTTAATTTTTAAAGCCTGCTATTTATTCTATCGCGCTCTTTTGCCGAACCGCTAAGTTACGGGGACATAAACACACCAACAGCAATTGTCACGCGATAGTGGGACATACATTTCATATTACAGCATTAACTACTTTTATTCTCCGTATAATATTTTCGTTCTGCAAATAAGTGCGTGTTGTGCGCGCGCACAAATAAATACAAAAGTTTAATGATAATTGATTTTCTCTCTCCTTCCCACCGCCACATACTTTCCGTCTTTTTCCCATTTTACCTTCTTATATTCCTCCAGCCCCTAAGGAGGAGGGGACAATTAGGTCACTTTCTGTGAGAGACAGTGAATGATCTAATTGTCTTAGTACTTAACTTACAGCTGGATACCTTGGAAACAAGACCAGCACAGTACTTCAGGCAGGAAACTCGACTCTTACCAAGATATACTGGTTTCAAATTGTGGCACAAGGCCAGCACTTTCGGGGAGGCGGTAAGTCGATTACATCGACACCAGCACCCAGTTGATACTTATTTTATCGACCCCGAAAGGATGAAAGGTAAAGCTGACCTCGGTGAAATTCGAACTCAGAACATGAAGACAGACGAAATGCCGCTAAGCATTTTGCCCAGCGTGCTAACGATTCTTTTCTACTCTAGGCACAAGGCCCGAAATTTTGGGGAATGGGCCAGTCAATTAGATTGACCCCAGTGCGTAACTGGTACTTCATTTATCGACCCCGAAAAGGACGTACGGCAAAGTCGACCTCGGCGGATTTTGAACTCAGAACGTAGCGACGGGCGAAATACCGCTAAGCATTTCTCCCGGCGCACTAACGTTTCTGCCAACTTGCTGTTTTATCTTACCAAGCCGATGTCTAACTGCTGAATTTCTTCATTCTCCAATATTATTTTCTACCTGCAGCGATAGTTTCATTTCCAGAGTGAAGCCAATCATTTCATCTATGCTACAACATGATATCAATCCCTATAAACTTCTCTAAGATATAGAAGTTGTGTGGCGAATCAAAAACAACCAGGCTTTGTGCACCTCCGTGGTTTCGGGTTTGGCCCCAGGCGTGACACCTTGGTAAATGTCTTCTACAAGAGATCTGAGCTGACCAATGCCTTATGACTAAATTTGGTAGACAGGAACTGCGTGGAAGCCCGTCGTGTGAGTGTGTGTGTTCATAAGTCACGCCAGAAATTCGAACGTCTCGATAACCTTTCGATTAGTGGCTTGGAACTACGATCTCTTCTCAATAATTCCAAGAGAGAGTTAGATTGAGGGAGAGATATCCAGTAATCTAGAGAAAATGGTGATTCCACGACATGGTTTCAATTTGTGGTTGACACTATTTTAGCTCATTTACACCATGGAGTAACCGGAAACAACGCAGAGATTAAATTTTTCTTGAAGAGAGTGTGATGAAATTCTATGTAGCGGTGAAGTTAATTTAGAATCTAGCGTTGCTGTTGTTGTTATTATTTTATTATTATTTAGTTAACCGTACTAGCAACAATTGCCATCAGATTTGAAAGTCAATAGGTGAATTTTTCATTGATTTGGGTAGGTTGGCATTTCACCACCAATAATTCCATAATCTACAAGTGACAGGTTGCATAACATTTCCATGGTCAGAGATCTTCAACATTTTTGCAATTCTTCATTCGATTGAAGTTTTGAAGTTTCCTATTATCGACGCCGTCTTTACTTTCAAGTTATAAAATTTTAGAGGTGGGGAAAAATATCTCGTAAATACTACGTAAATTTGGGGAAAGTCTATAATAAAGTATAAGTGGTTTGTGTTTGGAATGTTATGTTTATTGAAGTAAGAGACGGTTGGTGGTGCTTAATATACCAACACCTGAGATTGGAGGATGTTACTAACTCTATGGAATCTATGGGAGATTATTGATGCCCGAGAGGAAACACTGACAACAAACAAATTATTGAGACAATAACAGTAAACAGAAATAGATTAAAGCTATTTCATCAGGAAAACACTGGAAATATTTTAACAAGAAAATGGAAACAGAGAGAGGTGAAAGGAAAAACCCATCAAGGAAGTAGCCATTACAGGAAATATCGGAGCAAAATGGAACGCTGACGGCTTAGTGACAGATTATTTATGAAACACACACACACACTTCTGCCATACTCAGATAAACGGGGAGAAAGTTGTCTTTGTCAAAGATCGCTAGATGCCTTTCCTTAACCAAACAGACTATTGTAACACCAGTGTGGAAACTGTACTTTTAGTCAGATGAACTGAAAATATCAAGCGAAATTACATGTGTGTGTGTGTGTGTATATATATATATATATATATATATATATATATATATATATATATATATATAGGCTTCTTTCAGCTCCCGTCTACCAAATCCACTCCCAATGCTTTGGTCGGCCCGAGACTAAAGTAGAAGACACTTGCCCAAGGTGCCACGCAGTGAAGCTGACTGAACCCGGAACCATGTGGTTGGTAAGCAAGGTACTTACCCCACAGCCACTCCTGTGCCTAAAGATTGTTTCGGTATTAATACTGCTTCTGTATGTATGTGTAGATTTCTAGGTTTTGTTTTATGTATGTATATAGACTGTCCCAAGATATTGCGAACAATCCATTTGAAATGTTACAAGTGAGAAAAACAAAAACTATGTGACAGAAAATGTGAGGGGACCGACGTCCGGAAGGGAAGGACTCGGCGTTATGGTTAGCGGTGGACACAATACGGGTGACAAGAAAACGATAGACAACTCCGAACATCGAAGGCTTGTGTAGTGGTGATAAAACACAAGGAGAGGAGACAGCGAGTCTGAGGACCTTCACTTCAAGTGCGTTTGTGAGCCACACCTTATCAGTCAAGAGGCAGTTCCTTTGAATGTGGTATCGGGTGTGCGTGTGTGCGCGCGCGCAGCAGCACACCACTGCGAGTCCCACCAACAGACTGTAGGGCATTTGTTTCGCATGCTAAAAGGGGAAAGGGTGCCCTTAATTCACTTGCAGTCTTTGCTTAATTGATGTAAGTTTGCCACCATAAATTCTCAGTAATAATAGTGATAATAGTGCTGCCACTGCTACTACTACTACTACTACTACTGCAATTTATTTTTAGATACAGTTCCATTTTAGTTTTGTTCCAAACAATATGTGACATCGTCATGTACATCGTGAAAAAAAAAGTAAAAAAACAAAAAAACCAGAGCAATAATAAAAAATGTGACAATGTCACTACAGATTGTTGTCAGGAATAAGAGAGAATGAGAGGGGGAAGAGAGGGGGTGGGGTTGACGAAACTGACACGAACGCATATAGAGAAATATACACGTGCGCACGCACCTACATACATACACACCTACTAGTGTGAAGTACTGAGACATGCAGAGCAGCAAAATCTTGCGCAGCAACACTTTGAAATACCTCACACACATACATGGCATGTGTTTGCCGCCATACATATATACGCATATATTTATATACATACATACACACACACACACACACATATATATATAGGCGTAGGAGTGGCTGTGTGGTAAGTAGCTTGCTTACCAACCACACGGTTCCGGGTTCAGTCCCACTGCGTGGCAGCTTGGGCAAGTGTTTTCTACTATAGCCTCCGGCCGACCAAAGCCTTGTGAGTGGATTTGGTAGACGGAAATTGAAAGA
>NC_068983.1:41644959-41650724 GCF_001194135.2 Octopus bimaculoides | reverse complement strand
GGAATTTGAACTCGGAACATAAAGACAGGCGAAATACCGCTAAGTATTTCGCCCGGCGTGCAAACGTTTCTTATTTTTTTATTACCCACAAGGGGCTACACACAGAGGGGACAAACAAGGACAGACAAACGGATTTGGCACAATAGGCACAAGGCCTGAAATTTGGGGGGGGGGGCAGTCGATTAGATCGACCCAGTGCGTAACTGGTACTTATTTAATCGACCCCTAAAGGATGAAAGGCAAGGTCGACCTCGGCGGGATTTGAACTCAGAACGTAGCGGCAGACGAACGTTTCTACCACCTCTCCGCCTCTATTTATATATCATACACACAGCAAGCATTTACGGAAGGATGAGCAATCAAATTTACCTTATCGATCAATTTTTGTAGTATGTTCACACACACACACACACACATATATATATATATACATATATATATACACACACACACACACACACATATATATACAAAGATGTGGATAGATGCTTATCATAAATACATACGTGAAACTGTGTTGAATATAGTGTACAGTAAATATACATGCATACATACAACACTCGTATATACGCACATGCCGAAATTGTTTAAAGTTTCTCAACTATTTTTGTTTTGTTTTTTCACCTGTGAACCTCCTTTGGTTTTAGTATCTAGGTATATATTGAGTCCTTCAATCAGTTTACTACAAAGACACACACCAGGCATAATTAGGTTTTTCTCGATAAATATAGGACTAAACGAAGACACATGTGACAAATATTTTTATAACATACACCAACGAGAGAGAGAGAGAGAAGTGGGAGTTGTCACTAGCCACACCTAGAAGCATTTGTCGCTAGAACGGACCGACACGCCGGTCAGAGTGCTTTCTTTTCATACTACATAGCCATGTACCCGGGTCTTAACAATTCCTTGGGGATAGATTAATAGAAGGGTATTAAAGGGCGGCAGAGCATGACCTTCATCATCAAATTGACAGGGATTAAAGAGATGGGTTCCAAATTCACATATTCTAAAGACAGAATGTTTTATTATCTAGTGGTTTTTACGAAGGTGGTTTGTGAAATCGAAAATTAGAAACCATGTGTGTGCGTGCGCGAGCGCTGCGGTGTGTAAAGGAGGGCTTTTTATAGACAGACATATGGAAAGATCGCTACTGAGAAATTATGGGGAGGGTGGATAGAGAGAGAAAGAGAGACAGACAGACAGACAGAGTAGTAATCAGTTTTATGCTGTTTCCAACGTATATGTACACAACTATATGACTACACAGCACTTTCTCTCTCTCTCTCTCTCTCTCTGACACACACACGTATGTACGGAAACAATCCAAACACCTAAAATTTTATGTACATATATATTGTTATATTTCGGGATGACCATTTCTGCCAAATAATTATATATATATATATATATATATATATATATCAAGAATGATTTGAACGTATGTATACAAACAAATATGTACATTTATGTAGACATAATATATCAATATATACGTATACACACACGTACACCTACTTTACATGCGATACATTCATGTTTGTATTTACGTGTGTGTGTACACATAATATGCAAGCAAATGTGTATATACATACATGTATGTAACATATTTATACATAATTAAACATACATTTATCTACGTATATACAAAACTAGCTCTGTGTCTCTCTGAACACACACACACACACACACATACATACACACACACACGTGGGCGCACGCATTGCTAAACAGCTCGACGCATCCCTTCGTATATTGAATTATTGTTACAGAATCCTGCTGTCTGACCAAATGATGGATCTCAAGGATGACCTTTCGACGAAAAGGTCAACTCATGTAGCTAACTAGGGAAAAGATATACGCTTGTGTGTGGAGGAAAAAAGCAAATAATACAAGTTATGATAGCAATTAATAATAATGATGATGATGATGATGATGATGAAAAACTTATCACCGCGAGGACGGAGGATAAGACAAGCTCACAGGATATAAAATAATGATTTATAACATGTCTATATATATTTGTGTTAATATGTAATTAGAAAACACTCACACATATGTATACGTATGTATTTAGAATGTGTGTTTATTTAGAGTATATGTACATATATATTACATACATACATATATATATATATATATATACACACACATATATATATTTATATATATTATATTCATCTTATACAAAGAGCTACATAGAGTTATGCACACACATGTGTACAGAGTGATACTTTAGTTTACGGCAAATGATCAATATATGAATTTATTATTACAGATCAATATACCACATATATACACCCACAAGTCTGGTGATCGGTCAGCTCCTTATATACACCTACACTAAAGCATTTATAGGTAATCTTCAAATATTCAATGACGTGAATATATGAGTGTGTGTGTGTGTGTGTTTAACATCTATTTCTAGATGTCTCGACACACACTTCATAGTTTTATGAATATTTCTCGTGTTTATTTTGAATATACTATACTATGTGTGTGCATAGGTAGTGAAAGTGTGTACATTATATTATATATATACACACACACATACAAACATACATATATAGACACATATATGTACATATAAACACAATATACATACACATATATACAAGTACACACATATATATGCATACACGTATATGTAGAAAGATATATTCATACACACACATATATATAGACATATATACATATATAAACATATATACATGCTTACACACATATAGACAGACATATATACACACAGACACACATACACAGACATATGCAAACATATCTATACACACACACACACACACACAGACAGACATATGCAAACATATCTATACACACACACACACACAGACAGACATATGCAAACATATCTATACACACACACACACACACATAGACAGACATATGCAAACATATCTATACACACACACACACATATATATATATAGACATGCATATATGTATATACACACACATATAGACATATATAAATATAGACATATATATACATGTATACACACACATATTCATGTATATACAAACATACATATATATATTAAGATATAAAACAATTTACACAACACACAAGACATCGAGGAAGTTTAACAAAAAAAAAGTTAAAAAAGTGTATACATTACATATGTATTTAGATACTGGATGACAATTCTGTGGCGGAGCAATCAGTCGGGAATCACAAGGCCCCAGGTTCGAATGCCAGTGTTCCCGTGCTGTGGCTTCACCATCGAACAGTGGAGCCGTTGGGGAGTCTATTGTGAGGTAGTCATTTGTGGGAGGAGGTCGGCCGCAAAATATTGCTCCAGCATGGTCTTCTAGCCGCGACCCTAACCGGGATAAAGCGATTGCAAGAAAAAAATTCAATTTATAAATATATGGCTATGAGTTTGGCTGTGTGCAGGTGTACTACATACACACATACAAGATTTTATATATACATATATATATATGTGCATATATACATGCACATCTACATGCATATACGCACATACACACATATATATAAATATATACACGCACATATACAGACACGTATATACACATTCAGCGACATCTACACACGCCTAAATGCATATATAAATACACAAACATACATAGATAGCTATACAGATATATAAATAAGCAGATATTTAACTACACACAGCAAGAAAAAACACCTGTACATAGATATATGCACACACACACACACACATATATATATATATATATATATTTATAGGAAATACATTAATTATATATAGTTGAAATTTACAGAAAAGCAAAAGACGAAGACAGGTATATAAACAACAAACAGGTGTATTAGTTTAACGCTCGGGAAGGTGAGAAAGGTTTTAACGTTTCGAACCTACGCTGTTCAACAAAAAGGAACACGAGGAAATAACAGAGAGAATGCAAAAACTTTTGGAGCTAGCGGTCAATCAAGATCATTCATATTTAAACTACGCGTATAGATACACACGTAAGTACACACATATACTGATGATCATACACACACACACAAACACATATATATATTAATTAGATATAAAGCAGCTTATCAATTGACATGTGGTGTAAAAAAACACAGGGCTGTGGACTTGGAGTCGCAAACAATGAAAAGGTAGCTGGAGTTGGAGTCGGTAAAACCATACGGACTCCGACTCACAATATCTTCTTTATTCTTTAATATAAACCAGTTATAGCATATAGGCCTACTCAAAGTACAAGCGTATGCATATGCATTATATGGAGACCACAATCACATCATTACATAAAGCGGAGTCAGAGGTGCCAGTAGTACAGGAGTCAGAGTCGGAGTTGTTTTGTTTCGATTTCACAGCCCGCGCGCACGCACACACACACCCCTAACAACATGCGACCGCGTATATGGGGTTGCAGGAACTGTAACGACGAAAAGGCTCATACAGACATATGAATGCACAAGTGGCAATTTGGGGCAAACAGAAACGTATGTTTGTGAGATAGTGTGGTGTCACTCCGTCGGTTACGACGACGATGTTCCCAGCTGATACGATCAGCGGAACAGCTTGCTCGTGAAATCAACGTGCAAGTGACTGAGCACTCCACAGACATGTATACCCTAAACGTAGTTCTCAGGGATGTTCAGCATGACACAAATTGTGACACGGTCGGCCTTTTGAAAAACAAGTACAACTCCTTTTTGTCAGCTGAGTGGACTGGAATAACGTGAAATAAAGTGTCTTGCTCAAGGACACGACGCGTCACACACTTGTAAAGTGGAATATGCTTGTGGATACACAGTTTGTAAAGACCGCTTACTTTGATTTTCTTCATAGGTAACCTAATTATGCTTGGACAAAGCTTAAATACTGGTGTCTTATTTTGGGAGGTTCTATGGTGTGTGTGTGTGTGTGTGTGTGTGTGTGTAATACAGAATGCGTCGCTGAGAGAGTGTATGAAATGAAACTACCGCGAGGAGTGGTAGTTCCAACGTTTCGAATTAGGTCATTTTTCAGGATTAAAATGACCGGGATGTGTGTGTATGTGTATGCATATACATACATTTATGTATGCAATGTACACAAATACTTATGTACACAAATACAACACACACACACGTGTATATATGAGTATATAAACGAACAGAAACTTCTAAAGAACAGTAATTTAGAAAAGGCTTTAAATGAACACAACCACAAACACACACTACATGGCGCGCGGTTATCCACTTGTGTGAACTCAAGGGGTAGGCAGGATTTCTTTATTTTTTCTCTTTCCATTCTTCATATTTACATTCATTCATTCATTCTCTCTCTCTCTCTGTGTATTAATCAGTTGTTTTCACATTGCTTTCATTATCGTTCTAGAAAATTAATGTGCCCTGCCATCCATCTCCTGTAATAATTCCACTGATTATCCGTCTGTCTGAGCTGCAGAGGCGTGTTTAGCCATCTAGAAAAGAGATCCTAGACCGAGCGAATCCCACTTGATGATGACGATGGTGGTGGTGGGGTAACTGTGGTGTTGGCCATAATAGTGATGAAGACGATCGCGGTGGTGGCATGTTGATACAGGCAGTAATGATAATGGCGGTGATGTTTCGAGGTCGGGTGGTCTGCGTTGTGTGGTAAGTAGCTTGCTTACCAACCACATGGTTCCGGGTTCAGTCCCACTGCGTGGCACCTTGGGCAAGTGTCTTCTACTATAGCCTCGGGCCGACCAAAGCCTTGTGAGTGGATTTGGTAGACGGAAACTGGAAGAAGTCCGTCGTATATATATATGTATATATA
>NC_068983.1:41642171-41644392 GCF_001194135.2 Octopus bimaculoides | reverse complement strand
TTTATTTTGTAATTATTATAAATCTTCCAACAAAGATACAAGGCCTCCTCTTTGGAACAAATAATTCACTTTTGGAATTTGAGAAAAGTCTTGCATATTTTTAATGTACTTCAAAATTTCTTGCCAATAGAGAAAGAACCGATTTCTAACCCAGATCCAAGGTTCCTTCATTGGAATTTCAACATCAACAACAGGGTATTTTTGTTTGTATATGTGTATGTGTATGTGTTTCGAAAATTAAACAGAAACACGACAAAGGAACGGACGGAATAACCACGCGTCCGTTTAGTGTTGACTGTCCAAAGACAGGATTCTACAGGGTACTGTGTACCAAAGCAAGGACTAATATTTTTATTTTGGTCGAGTGTTATTTTTATTCAATTAACACACACATTCACACAAATATACAGTAACCACGTACATACATATACACGGTCTCTGTAAGAGATAAGGTAACAATAACGTCAGGTAAATTAATGGAAAATGAAATTATGAATTGTGTAATTAGCTTAATTTGTATGTAGGGGCCATTAATGGTGAGGGGTGGGTGGACAATATCTCAGAATATATAAAAACTGGCGGGGTGGGGTGGGGGAAGTAAAGCCAAACCTCAATTCAATGAAAAAAGGCAGAGTTGTGCAAAGGAGAGAACCCCCAATGTGGTCATGCAGCCAACTAGAAATAGCAGTCAAATGTTTCTCAAATTACATCATGCTGTCTAAAATATCAAAGATTAGACTTACTTAGCTCTTAGAACATTGTCAGAAAACAAATGCTTATGATGGAAGGTCATATATGGAACGTTTTTGGTTATAGAACGATCATGAGCTTAAGTGGAGGCGCAATGGCCCAGTGGTTAGGGCAGCGGACTCGCGGTCATAGGATCGCGGTTTCGATTCCTAGACCGGACGTTTTGAGTATTTATTGAGCGAAAACACCTAAAAGCGAACCCTGCTGTACTCTTTCACCACAACTTTCTCGCACTCTTACTTCCTGTTTCTGTTGTGCCTGTAATTCAAAGGGTCAGCCTCGTCACACTCTGTGTCACGCTGAATATTCCCGAGAACTATGCTATGGGTACACGTGTCTGTGGAGTGCTCAGCCACTTGCACGTTAATTTCACACAGCAGGCTGTTCCGTTGATCGGATCAACTGGAACCCTCGACGTCGTAAGCGACGGAGTGGCAACAACATGAGCTTATAAGACATAGCACAAGACATTTAAAACACAAAACTGAAGACCGTCGCAACATCCTCAGCAAGGAAACCATCACTATAAGCGCAATTATTATCATTTTATCGTATAATTAAAGTCGTTGTAAATAAATACTATTAATAAGAATTAGTTTCTGTAGTCAGTACCTCGTGCTCTCTTTCAGACCGTCCCTCTCCGTTGAGCCACAACTGATACAGTCACAAACCCAACGGAACAAAATGGACTACGTTAGAAAAAGGGATAACATCAACGACGATAACCAGTCGAAAAGGACTGGAGAAATATTGGTTTCAACTTTTGGCACGAGGCCAGTAAATGTGGTGGGGATGGGATAAATCAATTACATCGACACTCCACCACACCACCACCAGTAGTTACTGGTACCTATTTTATCAACCCCCGATAAGATGAAAGGCAAAGTCGACCTCGGTGGAATCTGAACTCAGTACGTGAAAAATGGAATATGCCACTAAAGCATTTTTCCGGCACGATAACGGTTCTTTGAACTGCAGAAATATTAGAATATTTAGGAACCAAACTGAATAGTAGTAGTAGTAGTAGTAGTAGTAGTAATCCTTTCTACTATATGCACAAGGCCTGGAATTTGGAGGAAGGAGCCAGTCGATTAGATCGACCCCGAAAGGATGAAAGGCAAAGTCAATCCCGGCGGCATTTGAACTCAAAACGTGAGGATAGACGAAATACCGCTAAACATTTCGCCAAGCGTGCTAACGATTCTGCCAGCTCGCCGCCTTAATATAATAATAATAATAATAATAATAATAATAATAATAATAATGGCGACGAAGATGATATAATTGAAAAATTAGAATGGAATGAGATGTAAATGAAAATACTGGAGGTAATAAAATAGATAAGTCAATCATTTTGACTAGTTAGTGTAGAAAAGATCGAGTGTGAATGTGTGCTATTTGGCTTAATTTTTCAACGCGTAAGAGTTATAGAAAATATTAATGAGAAAAGGGGTGGTGATTCGGTGCTAGA
>NC_068983.1:41640812-41641552 GCF_001194135.2 Octopus bimaculoides | reverse complement strand
ATTTTTTATTATTTTTTCCTTCATCTTACTATATTTATTTTTTAACAAATTTTTGGTGAGCAATAACGCAAAATGGAATTAGAAAAATAATTCCTACTCTGGTTTTTGTCTTTCCTTCGCTACTTGTCAACGTCCTTCAGACTATCTTCGTACCGTTTCCCCAGACTATTTTTTTTTTTTGTTTGTCTTCATATTTTTATTAAACTATATTACCATCCTTAGCTTCTAGTTTCTTACAATCTATATTTAATATTTGCATTCATTTATTTTCTCTTCATCGAACCCAAAATGTTTGAAACAGTTACTAAGTTCAAGAAGAGCTCTGTCGGTATTCCGTTGTAAAACTGACCATACATTTTATTCTACATCGCCTTGTTTCTCTTAAATGTCGAAAATAGTAACTGCTCATTTCGTACACACACACACACACACACATATATAAAAACAACAACGCGAGGACGTGGTACATGTAAAGTATTAGTAGACGTTCAAGGAAGGTGGTTTTTACGTTTCGAGCAAAGCTCTTCTTCGGAAGTAAAGACAGAAGAAAGTCCAATGGAAAAGGAAATGCATAGACTTTTACACACACACACACACAAATACATGCACGCATACACACATCTGATGCCGAAAACCCCAAGGAAATGACAATTTTATATGTTCTCTATTTTACAGGCAATGGATCATCATTCATCATCATCGTTTAACGTCCGCTTTTCATGCTGGCATGGGTTGGACGG
>NC_068983.1:41639892-41640802 GCF_001194135.2 Octopus bimaculoides | reverse complement strand
GAGAGAAAGAGAGAGAGATGTGGATTACAAAAACAATGAAATATGTGAAATTCATGCATTTTAACGGCAGTAATGAAGTGAAATTATAAAACCGGGAAACGAATCTTTGTTGTATGTTATTCCTACTTTACTTTGAACATTTCATTCCATAAGTTCAACAGTTTAAATATCGGTGCCAAGATACTTAAGTCTTTGATCCAAGAAATGGTGGATGGCAACGTAAGAATGGTAAAGACACTACCGAAGACTATGTACTGGGCAAATCAAACTGGCGGTGCACATCTGTCTCCAAGACACAGAAAGAGTTACCATTTGTCACTTTTACAATGCACAACCAGAGCTAATCGTTGAAGATGTCTCTTATACGTGATCCCGCGATTAGGGACCAAATTTCAGTCACATTTCATTCTGTCATCTTCAAAATGAGTGAAGATATTGGATAGACCAGATCCGATACTATTAACAAGGAAGTAATCGGAGGTGGTCACCGCTGGAATGATAGTAAAACGATGTAAATTCGACATACAGAGCGTGACATAGGCCTGCTTAATGAAAACTGTAGTTGTTGTTGGCACTCCATCGCTTACGACGTCGAGGGTTCCAGTTGATCCGATCAACGGAACAGCCTGCTCGTGAAATTAACGTGCAAGTGGCTGAGCACTCCACAGACACGTGTACCCTTAACGTAGTTCTCGGGGATATTCAACGTGACACAGTGTGACAAGGCTGACCCTTTGAATTACAGGCACAACAGAAACAGGAAGAAAGAGTGAGAGAAAATTGTGGTGAAAGAGTACAGCAGGGTTCGCCACCATCCCCTGCCGGAGAATCGTGGAGCTTCAGGTGTTTTCGCTCAATAAACACTCAGAACGCCCGGTCTGGGAATCGAAACCGCGATCCTATGACCGCG
>NC_068983.1:41635637-41639882 GCF_001194135.2 Octopus bimaculoides | reverse complement strand
TCCAGTTGATCCGATCAACGGAACAGCCTGCTCGTGAAATTAACGTGCAAGTGGCTGAGCACTCCACAGACACGTGTACCCTTAACGTAGTTCTCGGGGATATTCAACGTGACACAGTGTGACAAGGCTGACCCTTTGAATTACAGGCACAACAGAAACAGGAAGAAAGAGTGAGAGAAAATTGTGGTGAAAGAGTACAGCAGGGTTCGCCACCATCCCCTGCCGGAGAATCGTGGAGCTTCAGGTGTTTTCGCTCAATAAACACTCAGAACGCCCGGTCTGGGAATCGAAACCGCGATCCTATGACCGCGAATCCGCTGCCCTAACCACTGGGCCATTGCGCCTCCACTAATGAAAACTAACCCAGGGTTATACAACAATAACGAGTGGAGAGGTCAGTTGTTTTAACACTATCTTACCCATAGCCACAGATCACAGTGCTTGAGGTAGAATAAAAATAACCAATCAATAGGGTGATTTTCGGGTACCCTATCCACCTGGCCATGTGATATAATTGTACGTAGATTTAAGAGAAAAAAATATTCATTATACAAACAATATTTAAATTCAACGGTTTGTACCATAATTAACGTTGCTCACTTTTAGATTATTCCCAAATATAACTTCGTCAGATATGAAATCAAATTTAAACATAAATCGATAACAATTTTCAACGCTTTATTATAAATAAAATAAACGTAATATAGAAAGATATAAGGTATACAGTAATCCCTCCTTATTTATTTATTGCCCACAAGGGGCTAAACATAGAGGGGACAAACAAGGACAGACAAACGGATTAAGTCGATTACATCGACCCCAGTGCTTAACTGGTGCTTAATTTATCGACCCCGAAAGGATGAAAGGCAAAGTCGACCTCGGCGGAATTTGAACTCAGAACGTAACGGCAGACGAAATACAGCTAAGCATTTCGCCCGGCGTGCTAACGTTTCTGCCAGCTCACCGCCTTATCGCGGTTCATCTATCGCGGATTTTTTTCTGGGTAATATATGTAACTTTAAGGCGGCGAGCTGGCAGAAACGTTCGCACGCCGGGCGAAATGCTTAGCGGTATTTCGTCTGTCTTTACGTTCTGAGTTCAAATTCCACCAAGGTCGACTTTGCCTTTCATTCTTTCGGGGTCGATTAAATAAGTACCAGTTACACACTGGGGTCGATGTAATCGACTTAATCCCTTTGTCTGTCCTTGCTTGTCTCCTCTATATTTAGCCTCCTCAGTTTATATCGCGGACTCCTCAGTATATCGTGGATTTCTCGGGCCGATAGGTATTTATACTTTTTCAGATTTACATTATTTCTGTGGGAAGTTTTGGAACGTAACACCAGCGATAGTCGAGGGATGACTGTATAACTGTGTCTGATAAACATGTTATATTTACAAGTTTCCTTTTGTTTGAACGCCTGTTACAAGTAAAATTGCCTTTCTCAAATTATCTATCAGTATTGCTGGGGAAACATTTCGCAATCTGTGGCAGGACCTATTCCAAATTTCTGATATTTTAGACTGCTCTCTCATTCTCTCTCTCCGCAAGAGATGATTAACATGCAGAAGTCTTGAATAGAAGTGACTTTTAGGCAAGCCTTCGGTTTTCAGCGTTACCAAATAGAATCAATTACATGAAATGCGTGCGTATAAAGAGCGCGCGTAATATTACAATAATATAATAGGAAATACGAATGGTGATTAGACAATTACAAGACGGGCCTCCATATAGAAGTCCCTATGATTGGCTCCCTTCACACCTGTGTGTGTGTGTGTGTGTGTGTGTGTGTGTGTGTGTGTGTGTGTGTGTGTGTGTGTGTGTGTGTGTGTGTGTGTGTGTATTACTGAATTTGAAAAAAAATTTCATAGAAACTGTTACTAAAGAAGTATTCATGATAACCAACTCGACAACTAATCTTTCAAAATAACGGGATACTACTCGTATTCGAGTGTTATTTTATTCCCACTCTTAATTGCGGACAAGGTTTCCAGTTGATCTAATCAACGGAACAGCCTGCTTGTGAAATTAACGTGCAAATGGCTGAGCACTTCACAGACACATAACTGTTAGCGAGGTTTTCAGGGAGATTCAGCGTAATTCATCGTGACAAGGCTGGCCTTTTGAAATACAGGTTCTACTCATATTTTGCCAGCTGAGTGAACAGGAGCAACGTGAAATAAAGTGCCTTGCTCAAGAATACAACGTGTAGTCGCGAATCGAACTCAGGGAATTACGATCGTGAACCGATTACCCTAACCACTAAACCAAGCGCCTTTATAGTGTATACACACACACACACACATATACATACATTTCAAAGTGTGTGTGTGTGTGTGTATAAACATTAGTTCTTCCGTCGTTGTCGACGATGACCAAGGGCATCACAGGAAATAAGACGGCACACTGTGTGTCCTGGTGTGACCAGTCAGTTCGATGTGCGTTCAGAAGGCTCTGCCGCAGGTTGAGCACTGGTGGTCTATTAGGACCTAATGCAAGAGGTCGGCTCTGGACTTGCGTAATTCAGGTTTTTTTCTTTTTATGCCTCTGCAATTCTATTCGGTTGCTGCAGCTTCGCCACGGAGTGTTGTCTTGTGCTTGCGATTCTCAGGTGTCACGACTGATTTCAAAGCTCTTCAGTGAGGCTTTGAGCGTGTCGTGGTGTCGTGAAGTGCTGCTTTTTTTTTTTTACACGCACAGGGTTGTCAGACAAATCCTTTTACTTTCGGTCTTCTTTTTTTTTTTCAATTTATTTTAATCCTTTCCTATGTTATATGAATTAGCACAAAAATTAATTCTAACCGGAAGGTTTTATAGGTTATTATTATTATAGTACTATCCTTTCTCTACAACTTGTTTATCGTTTATGAAATTTGAGTAAATTTCATCTATTTTTCATATAAATGACCATGGGGTGCCAAGTAGCTAAAAAAAAAAAAGCAACAAAAACGAATGAGTCTATCAAGCAATCAAAACTGTACTTACTTATGTAATAAATTATAAACACCAGATTGATACACACACACAAACACACACACTACAAGACAAATTTTATTTACATCTCCATTCGAGTTCTAATGCTTTCAATAGTCGACTTCACTATTTTACCCTCTTGGGGTTCATTATATCAGTGATTATTTGAGCCAAGAATGAGAACCTAGAGTGAATGCAGGGAGGCTATATAAAGCTGAATAGCAGTTAAATATTCCATCCAGTCCTACTTACTTCATTGAGAAAGATGCATAATATCTAAAGAAACTGTCTCCTATGCAAATAAGAGAAATACTTTATAGAACGCACGCACATACACAACAGACCCACACGTGTGTGTATGTGTATATATATATATGTATATATATATATATATATATATATATATATATATGTATATACATATAATTATATGTATGTACATATATCTATATATCAACCTATATATGTATATCATATATGCGAATATGTACGTGTGCATGTGCGTATGTGTGCGTGTGCGTGTGTGTGTGGAGGCGCAATAGCCCAGTGGTTAGGGCAGCAGACTCGCGGTCGTAGGATCGTGGTTTCGATTCCCAAACTGGGGGTACAGAGTCCTGCTGTACTCTTTCACCACAACTTTCTTTCACTCTTTCTTCCTGTTTCTGTTGTACCTGTATTTCAAAGGGCCAGCCTTGTCATACTGAATCTCCCCGAGAACTACGTTAATGGTACACATGTCTGTAGAGTGCTCAGTCACTTGCAAGTTAATTTCATGAGCAGGCTGTTCCGTTGATTGGATCAACTGGAACCCTCGTCGTCGTAACCGACGGAGTGCCGTAGTAATGTATCTATGCATGTAGGTATATAATGTATATATGGAGAAAGATGTCTATAAGCATATATATCCAGATATCAACCTACATCTATTTTTATATCTATATATAGACATGTCATTACATACACACGTATGTATGTATGCATCTCACTATGTACTTATACACACACACGTGAATCTGAGATGTATACAATTTTATTTCTGCAACTAAAAACACCCAAGTAGTTGTAGCAGTGGTATTAGAAGTAAATATACAACATTAGTAGCAGCGGTGTGAATAATGGACTGCATATAGCAGTAGTAGCAGCAGCAGCAGCAGCAGCTATTCATCCAATTCAAATTTTAAAAGGAGTGCAAAAAAAAAAAAGAAGAGAAAAACAAGAATAATTGAAAGAAATGGAATAATAAAAAAATAATAGACATTTCTATTGATATT
>NC_068983.1:41630798-41634890 GCF_001194135.2 Octopus bimaculoides | reverse complement strand
TATATATTATATATATATATATATATATATATATACGACAGGCTTCTTTCAGTTTCCGTCTACCAAATCCACTCACAAGGCTTTGGTCAGCCCAAGGCTATAGAAGAAGACGCCCAAGTTGCCACGCAATGGGACTGAACCCGGGACCATGTGGTTGGTAAGCAAGCTACTTTACCACACAGCCACTCCTGCACCTATATTCAATACAAAAAGAAAAGCATTTCTAAGTGCTACAAGTAACTACAAAACCTGGCATTCCGTCGCTTAGGACGACGAGGGTTCGAGTTGATCCGATCAGCAGAATACCGTGCTCCTGAAATTATCATGCAGGTGGCTGAGCGCTCCATAGACACGCGTAACCTTAACCCAGAATGTGACAAGGTTAGCCCTTTGGATTACTAGTACTACACATCTTGGCAGCTGAGTGAACTGGAGCAACGTGAAATAAAGTGTCTTGCTCAAGGACAGGACGCGCCACCGGGAATTGAACCAGAGACCTTATGATCATGAGCCGACGTGCATTATCAGTGCATTAGTACAGTAGTGCCTTAAAGTAAAACATTGGAGCCTTTCTAATGGACAGATTTGCAAGATGATAATAGAAGCTATGCTCAAAAACTCAGCAGAATGATAAAATAAACACAAACAAAATATAACAGCCGAACAAAAATGAACACCTGGTGGGCGGCAAACGTTTAAAAATCTATATTGTCACACCACGAATCAGTACGCTTAGAATATTTCAAGTTCGCATGATGAACGAAGCTTCAGAAATTCAAGTTCCTGTGCACGCTGACCAGATAACAGAATCAACAACATCTTTGTCCTTGTGACGTGCTTTGACCAAAACAACCGATCTGAATGATAACCATTAAGAAACGACACTGACAAAGACTCGGGGACGATTCTCTCTACATAAATGTTTGAAAGATCCCAAAAATGATTTGACTACAAAATATCTTAGCATGAAAAGAATTACTGTCGGATTAATTGGTATGTATGTATGAAAATATTCAGTTTATTTCAAGATTTCTTGCCAACAGAGAAAGAACCAGTTTGAAACCTAGATCCAAAACTGTCTTTGGAATTTCAACATCAACAACAGGGTATTTTTATTTGTTTGTATGTATGTGCAGATTTGTGTGTTTTATGTATGTATTCCCATGCATATAGTCGCATATCTTCTGGAAAGTTTTAAAGATTTTTACAGTTCCAGTGATGAATTGATCTGTAGTCTTCGAATTAGCTTTCTCCTTTCTGGTTTTGAGAAGCCTAATTTTTCAAGAATGGTTTTTAGGCAGTGTGCTCCATATCCCAGCATTTCAATATTTACAGGTATAAACCTGAACTTATCTGGATAGAGTAACTGCAGATTTCTCAATAGTTCAGCATAGGTGTTCTCTTTTTCACTATGCATGCATGTATATATGTATGTATGTGTTGTAAGGCGCTGAATGTGTGCGCCTGCGGTATTTGTTCGGCCCTGTGCTTTTTTGATATCAAATAATGCGAAGATCAGCTCTGTCTTTCATTTTATGGAGTTGGCATTGAGGACAAAAGGATAGGCGCATATGTATATATATGCGCGCCTGCAAAAAACAAACTGTGTACACATGTCTCTGAGCAGATACACAGTCAGCCTGAAAGACAGTACAGTGTGTGGAGGGAGAGAGAGAGAGAGAGAGAAAGAAAGAGAGAGAACAAAAACCAGAATTCGTTAGATATTTGATTACTTGGTCTGGCTTCACTGTGTCCATCAAACGCCAATGACAAATGGAGAAAACATTTTCAATTTTGAACGGACCATTATTTCGAGATTATTGTGTGTGTAGGTGATTTTTTTAGAGCAGACCTACCTGTGTGCATCGTTATAGGTGTATGGAAGGTAAGAGTGAGGGAAAGATAGATAAGATGGAAGAGAGAGCGAGAGAGAGAGCGAGAGAGAGAGAGAGAGAGAGAGAGAGAGAGAAAGAGACGTAGGAGGATGAGAAAGAAAGAAAGCGTATATCGATGCATTAAAATGGCTTACTCGAATTAATTTCTATGTTCGTCTATTATTTAGATTCTTATATTAAATATATGTTTCACTTATACTTAATAATATCCGACACACATACACATAGTTATATGTATATAATAATAGATATATGTACACAAATACACATATATATTATATACACACATTATACATACATACATGCATGCATGCATAAACAAAACAGAGATTTCAGAAGAGAAAGACAAAGCCATTATGAAAATATGAATAATTAAATTACAAAGAGGATAGGATTAGGTTTCAATTCATTTCGTTAATCGTTATTTAATGGAGATAAGGAGAATTACGGGAACATCCAACAGATTCGAGAATTTTCTAGAAGTATTAGAAAACTCAAGACAATACTATAAATTTACGGAGCTTAAGTCCATACACCAAATATACGGTGGTTCCATTTTAATGTGGTAGAGCATTATGGTTTAGAAAATAGCTCCTATTTCGAGATGCATATCATATGCCAAAACTATGTACTTCATATTGCATTGCTAATCCTTGAGTGTGAAGACGCGTGGCCTGGTGGCTAGAGTGTTGCACTCAAGATCGAAACGTCGTGGTTTCGATTCTCGAATCGAGCGTTGCGTTGTGTTTTTGAACAAAATTCTTAATTTCATGTTGCTCCAGTCTACACAGTAACCTTGCAATGGATCAAAAGATAAAGATCCTTCCCGAGTCATGGGGATTCATAGGGATGGTTTCAAGACTCCCATGGCGCATGTATCCTTCCCCACTGGACGGGACGCCGATCCGTCGCAGGGTTACTCATTTTTACCAGCTGAGGGGGACTGGAGCAACGTGAAATGAAGTGTTTTGCTCAAGAACCCAACGCGTCGCCCGGTCCAAAAATCGAAACCACAATCTTATAATCATGAGTCCAACACCGTAAACACTAAACCAAGCGCAACGGATTTCATCTTATTCAGGAAGAACGACGTGATCCAGGTCACCTAATTGCCGTGGAAACCGGGCAAGCGACCCCACGAGTCCTAGTATTGGAGACAGAAATATCTATGAGTAGACAATTCCAAAATAGCGACATTTGTCTAAGAAACCACTTTGTAGTATTGTTTTTTCAAATAAAGTACAATACACAATTTGTATTAATGTTTCCAAGCGCAAAACAGACCAAGAAACATTCTATTGCATAATCCAGTTTTTAGTTTAACGTCCGCACCTATATTGACAGAAACTTCTTAAATATAATCTCTTTCCATCTTCCGATAAATCATAAATACAATAAGCTTTTTAATAGCAATACGATTAAAATAAGCTATTCTTGTGAAAATTTTGCAAGCTCTCTCAAACATTTTAATTCTGGCAACTATTCCAACAACACTAACCCAGTCGCTTCTCCAACTTGTAACTTCATTCCTACATGTGACTGCTTCTTTGAGAGTAATTGTTCTACGGAAACTAATCTGTTGTTCAAATTCCAACTTGACAACAGTGCTCAAAAGAATTATATCGTCCTGACAAAGGACATACTAAAGAACACAAATGAGATTGCGCTGAACCTAGAACCAACCCCGAGTCGGATCTGCTGTTTAAATTGGATTTGGTACTTGCATATATATACGGTATACTACCAACACATGATACCTGGCAAATTCTGGCGTCTTACATGTGGAAGCATCTAAATTCTATAGAATCTATAACTAATTTCTCTTCCTACACACACACACGCATACACATAGAAAGTAAAATATAGTAATGTACATGCAGTAAAAGCGTGTTTTTGAAAAATATTAAGGCCAGTATATCATATATCAGTAAATTCTAATAAGAGGCTGTAATTCAAGGTTTTATTGTTTCTCATCTTTGAGAGTCACACCATACATCGCACTGCAAGCTAGTAATAATGCCTACGACCTCACAACGAACATATATCTACCAATTACGTAGGGAATATGTTTCTAGTGGTAGTTTGAAAGAACACCAGATTACCTGATTCTGTGTTGTATGTAACTGGGAGGAGACATGCCATAGTTGTAGAAAAAGCAAAACAGCTGAAAATCATAAACTAAGATTTTTTTTTTTTT
>NC_068983.1:41629638-41630615 GCF_001194135.2 Octopus bimaculoides | reverse complement strand
ATATATATATATATATATATATATAACCCAATAAGGTTCGAAAATCGATTATGGTTGTTCGTTTTTTCAGTCTGCGGAGAAATGGCTAAAATTTGTCCCGTTGCATATGTTATATATATATATATTGGTTGGTCGTGCCTTCAAATGATATCTGAAGAAGGGAACTGACTGTAGGGTTATTATTACATATTTCCATATATTATGCCACGTATTTCATAATGTTGCATGAACTGTATAACAAGGTATGAGGTATGGAATAGATAATGTCTGTTTACAGAAACGTGTATAAAGTCAATTTCACTCCCTCTTTCCTCGTTTAAATTATTACCTTTATATACACGCAGAAAAAAACAAGAGAAGTATTTCAGTTATTTGAAAAGCTTAAATTGCAACGGATAATTAAAACGTACCCAGCATCTCATTAAGGAAATGAGAAATAGAGTCGTTTTTGGCTCGATTTGAACTCACAGCAAGAAGATGAAAAACAAGATACAATCAACAATGCAGCAGATCCGTACTTTAAACAAGACAAGCAATTGAATGCAAATACGATTGTCCTCTCAAAGGGTAAGGTCGTTCAGAGTAGCAATAAACATAGAAGGCAGAGAGAATAAAAGAAGACAGTAGGGGGCACTATATCATTTCTGCTAACTCACCACTGTCCAACTACCTTCTTTAAGTCCACACACACACACACACACACACACACACACAACACATACCAGAAGTTCACTTACTAATCTCTATTCTGCTCGTTGTGTTCTCTGTCAGAAAGACCCCTGTCACTCAGTTGGTGACTGATTTAAGGTTTGATAAATGAAACGGAAATTAGAGTAAGATACAAATGAGGAGATAACGGGTTTTTAATCAGCAACTAACAAACAGGCACGGTGGTAAGAAGTTGGCTTCCCAAGCACATGGTCCCGTGGAACCTTGGGCAAGTATATTCAACTATAGCCTGAGGTCGACCATGTGAG
>NC_068983.1:41626164-41627639 GCF_001194135.2 Octopus bimaculoides | reverse complement strand
GACAGAGATTATGTTAGGGAGGTATTTTTGCTAATTGAAAAAAAAAAAAAACGATTGCATTGAAGCTGTGTGGTTTGCACTCCAACTCATCGTATTTTTATGGCTTGAAGTTGAAAAATTGTTAGTGGGGAGAACAAAAAAAAAAAAAATGAAGTTTATATGGTTTAACAAGGAATCGAACCTGTATTCAACATACCGGAAATATGCCACCATTCTACACCTTTTCCGGCGCACATGAATTTATGTTCAGTGAAATCGTATCACAGTCGCGTCTTGCCACTCAACAGTATTTATCGCACATATGTGAAGAAGCGTGGGTCATTAGTTCAATTCCGAGTAGCGTGTTGAGCAAGACACTTTATTTCACATTGCTCCAGTCCACTCAACTGGCAAAAATGAGCGATACTTGCATTTCAAATAACCAACCATGTCCCACTGAATCTTTCGGAGATTAAGGGTATGCGTGTTTGTGGAGTACTCAGCGCCACTTGAACGTTAATTTCACGAGTACGCTATTTGGTTGATGGAATCAACTGGAACACCTATCGTCGAAACTGACGGAGAGCCAAGACCACACATATGCTAATATACATGATAACATCGGTTCACATACATCCTTTCAGACTAACTAGGGTCACAAAAACCAGTGATGCGTGATAGTCTGAAGGGATGAAGATCAAATGATTAAGATAGATAACCTTTGACCTTTATTTTTATATTTGAGTCACCGTTGATCATTAATCTATCTCCAAAAGATGTTAGATTTCGTTGTTTTTAAAACAAGAACGAGTGAATGATAGAACCAAGACATGTCTGGGGGTGTCCAAAAATATGTTAATATTGAATGGCCAGCGACGAATGCCCGAGTTTTTAGAGTGTGACGTAGCTTAGAAAAACCTGTATTGAGGAAGTCGACCGAACCGTCATTGACACACACATCCTCTTCATGTTGGTATACATGTAGTACTTTTTTCTTTACACATGTTGCATTCAAGCTATGATTGTTTCAACTTAATCATTTGTTTTAAATATTTTCATAATTCCTTCTGTTAATCACCCACGTTTAGTAAACTTTCCCCAGTCTATTAATAGTTAAAGACATTCTCGCTGTCTTCTTGTGAAGGAAATGATAATGACGTGTTGTCGAGGTGTTTTATAGTAGGCAGCCAAGTCACGGGAAAACGAAACTCATACATATATATATATACATACATACATACATACATACATACGCACGCACGCACAAATTATCTTTTTGCAAATTCTCGACCACGTTTATCTTTTAGTCAATCTTCGATACCGGTGAGATCCTCCTTGGATCTTTTTTAAAACGGGGGCCACATTTTTCATTAACGAAACACTTTGAAACTTGGAACACTGGTAGAATGTGTCATATAAAACATCTTTTTCTCTTAGTCTTCTAAAAAAAAAAAAAGAAATCCCTAAGTTATTCCATGTTAAAGTTGTCGTATTTC
>NC_068983.1:41623314-41624899 GCF_001194135.2 Octopus bimaculoides | reverse complement strand
ACACACACACACACACACACACACACACACACACACACACACACACACACACACATTAAATAACCTACATTCCCTTAAGAGTTTATGTATGAACAACATACGCACAACCCTTGTACACGTATGCTTTCATTTTATGTATATTATGCAACCTTCAAATTTATTGCACAGGCCACACGTTTAATCTATCTACGTCGGCCTAATAGGTTTCGCGCAGCCTGACCGACAAACTATAAGCAATAATGCAACACAAGCCAGTCCGAAGCACAACATTTTAGTAACAATGAAGTCACACACAATGCACACATACATATATGCATATAGAAAGAGTGAGTTAGGGAGGGAAAATATGACATAAAACGTTGATTTCTACCTTTCCTAATATACTTTTCGTGGTTGTGTGGGAAGAAGCTTGCTTCCCAACCACATGGTTCCGGGCTCAATCCCACAGCGTGGCACCTTGGGCAAGTGTCTTCTACTATATAGCCCCGGGCCGGCCAAAGCCTTGTGAGTTGATTTGGTAAACGGAAACTGATAGAAAGCCCATCGTATGTGTGTGTGGATATATATATATACATATATATATATACACATAGAGAGAGAGAGAGAGAATGTGAGTCTGCCATCACTTGATAACCGATAAAAAATATACTAGGCTTACATAGAATAAGTCCTGGGGTCAATTTCTTTAACTAAAACCTTTTTTAAGCGGTGCTCCAGCATGGTCGCAGTGTGTGTGCATGTGTGAGAGTCAAATGGATATCTCGTATGTGACTGGTATTTATTTTAAGATCACCCAAGTTCTTGTTAAAATATATTTAATATCTCTTATAGTAGAAGTAAGATATTACCCTCTGTATTACAGTATATTTCGGTATGTGAATCGCATCAAAATTCATTTTATCATCAAGGTTCACATGTTTAACTCTTGAGTATTTCTTACATTCTTATATCCAAGTTTATTTAGTTTCGGTTCGACTTTCGTTTCGTTGAATTTTGCATACACCAGTGCGCGTACAATCGGTGGTAATTTACGTTTGTCCGAAGGATCCACACGAAAGTAACATGTATATTAAGGTTATTACCGACTTCACTGAGAGAAATCCTAGTTTTAAAAAATTAGCCTTTAAGCCACTTTCGAAAATAGTCATTTAAACTTAGGATAAATGTGAATGAAAGAAAAAAGGAAAAAGAAAAAAGGGATACCCATAAATCTTATACGAAGATTGTGTCAAGAAAAATTAGTTTATAATTAATTTTGATTTTTAACTGGAATTAAATAAATAATTGTATCTTTTTAACACATAAAAATAATTCTAGCTTTTCTTGAGAAGACCCACCACCAAAAGCGCTCCAGTGATGACCATCCTGTCTCTTTTTTAACAATGTACGAGGACTACGTAATTTATCCTGATTAAAACAACGGAAAGTGATTTGAGGAAATTTCGAACATTCGCAAAGCTGATAGTTAGTTTATTTATATTAATTTCCAAATAGTCTGAAACGAATAGATTTTAAAATTTCATGGAATATATATATACATATATATATATATATATATATATATATATATATATATATATATATA
>NC_068983.1:41619084-41620888 GCF_001194135.2 Octopus bimaculoides | reverse complement strand
GTAAGTCTAGTACTAATTTTATCGGTCTGTTTTTGCCGAAGCGCTAAGTGGCAGGGACGTAAACACACCAGCATCGGTAATTCCCGGGTGTAAAGATGTTGTATTGAAACACTTTATTACTCTGATATAAGAAAGCAATTTCGTTATAACTGCCACAAAAGATATTTTTTCTGTCATGAAAAAGTACAAAAAACTGTCAGCTGGAGGAGGTTTTCGGAGGTTGGCGAGAGGCAAAGACATTATTCTGCTTAGCGAAGGCATCTGGGAAATGTATAACTGGTGTCATTCACAGAAAAACTATTGTTTTACCGTAAGGAAAGCGCTGTTGAAGTGTTAAATGAAATTTGGCAATCGCGGTTCGAATCCATGCCTGCATGAAGCCACTACAAATACGTTGTGGAATAAAAAAAAAAATTATTTACTGTCATGGAAAAAGTGTAATTTAAAAATGCAGAATTATCGGAGTAATGGGCTTTCAAAAAAGAATGTATGTATTGAAATGTATGAATGTTAAAGATTCAAATTAAGGAAGTGCAATTATAAGGTTTAATAGTTCAAAACTGAGTAGTGAAATGCAGAATTAGGTCAGCTGATCGTGAGAATCAAATACTGATAGCTTCGCTAAAATCTGCAGGTAGTATGGGTTATTTCTCTTGGATTGTTTAAATAAAATATTAGTAATATGTAGTAGAGAGGATCCATTAGAAGGGCCCTATTATCGATTTTTTTCGACAATCTAAGTATGTCACGAGGTTTTCAGACATGAGTTCTACTCACGTGGAGAAGGATAGTAACGAATTTATTTGACCTAACGATCTCGGAAGAATGTTAACACCATCTTTACGATGGCCAAATTCGAGCCCAGAACGTTAACCGATTGCACAATCTGCCAATCGAAGAACATTTAGATATTTGGCACTTCGAAAGCCTAGTGGTTAGGGTAATCGCTAAACGACCATAATGCCGTGGGCACGATCCCTTCTGGAACTGACGGTGCAGTGTGTCCTTGAGCAAGGCTCTTGATTTCACCATGACCCCATCTACATGACAGAAATTAAGTACTGGTCGAGTGCCAGTGCAGTTTCCCTACCCTGCTTCTTTAACTTTATCCATCCATCTATGTAGTGTTTGTCACTTAACTAATGTGTGTCTGTGTGTGTTTAGCACAAGTCTCCTCCGTGTCCTCATAACGAAGTAAACGCGGGATGTTTTGCGTTGGGGTCTCTCTCTCTCTCTCTCTCTCTCTATCTATCTATCTTTCTCTCTCTCTTTCTCTCTGAGCAGAGTTATGTCGGATATTAAAGAACCATAACCAGAAATCGAACAACTGACATATCGAAAACTTGCTTGTCGCCAATCGAATGGCTGGAAATAGACGCCAAACTTGCCTAAAATTACAAGGAACAATAAAAGGACGCCACCGAAGGAGATTGGAATGGCCACGGCCAGAATGCTTTTCATCAAAAGTTTTTTTTTTTCCCCGGGGTCAAAATATAAGCAACAGTCGGAAAGGCTGGAGAAAGATGAGGAGAGGAAACGGAGAAATAAGAGAATAATAGACAAGACTACTACTGTTACTACTACTACGTCAGTGGTTATCAATCGAGGCGCATATGACCGCAGGAGGCCCATCATGCAAGCTAAATGATAGATTGGAGACCCACAGAAGTTTATAAAGGGTTCATGAAAATCATTCTGATTTCGATCCTACGCATGTTAATGCATGGAAAACAAAATAGGAAATTTGAAAGAAGCTTCTATAAAATTAGTTTTTAAACACCAAATGGCTTTGGGGGTCCACCAG
>NC_068983.1:41615771-41618465 GCF_001194135.2 Octopus bimaculoides | reverse complement strand
CTGAAACAAGTAAAAGAATAAAAGTATATATTATATATATATATATATATATATATATATATATACACACACACATACGCACATCGATATTAGACAATAAAAACCTCATGCCTGTATATGTACCTGAAGTCTAAGTACAGATACACAGTAAAAAAAAATATTACATGGGGTCGTATGTTGTGCTGCAGCATGGCTGTGTCTGTGACGGTTAAAACAAATCGAACTAAATATACACACCTTTTAACGCCTCTATTCACACCTACGAACACACACACACACACAATGGGGTCAGGAAAAAGATATCAGACCAAATACAAGGAAAAAAAACAATGTATAAAAATAAAAATAATAATAATAATACTAATAATAATCGACGTCTTTTATTGTCAGCTAAACAGAAGCCGGCAGCTTTGGACGACGTTGGCGGCTTTTCTTTTCGATGCTTTGATGATCTCACTGCACTACTTAACCAGCCAGCCAGATAGCCAGCCTACCAGTATGGCAGTACAGCTACACCATCTTTACGTAGAGAACGTTCATGGTCGGCTCTCAGACTCTTTCTTCTTCCTTCTCTCTCCTACAATCAGACTTGACACACTCACATCGACAACACACTGACACAAATTTTATAACCATCTTCATCACCATCACCGCTGTAGTCGTCGACGCCGTCGTTATAATATACGCGCGCACACACACATACATACATAGAGAAATGCAGACGAAGGTCGAGGAAAAGAAGGAATGGGTAAACCTTATTGCAACATCGTTTCAAAACGAAGTTCTAAAAAGAAATACACACAGACGATATTATATATATATCGTATCTAACACAATTTATATACTATATATAAACTATAATTTACACACACATCCATATCTATCTATCTATCTATCTATCTATCTATATATATATATAAATTCATACACAGACATCTATATCCATATAGATATAAGTATCGAAAAGCTAGCAAATTATTTTCATATAGCGTTTACGATCGTTTCATCGCTTCACATTACACACACAAAATGTGACGCACACAAAGTTTATAATACACACACACGATGTGTGTATGCCAACAGTGCTACCACCCCTACAAAACTTCATTAACTGCCTCACACTGAAAGTTTCTATAAATCGTATTTCGAATCATACAACAAATTCAGAATTCCGAAATATTCGTAAACAGATGCTTTTTTCAAAATTCCTTTAAGTTATTTCCAATTTTTGAACAGTTGCACAATTCTGTCGATAGTTGAGTATACATAAATCTACATGCACAAGTTTTTATGTAAACTTACGCAAACATATACAGATACATGCACAACTAAGGTGACATGCAACTAATAGCTATACTATCATAAATATACAAAAGTCTTCACTCTGAAGATAACATTTTCCCTTATGTCCGTTTTGAAAGAGTCCCCCTTCTCTTTCTTTCCCTTGCGCACACGCACAAAGTGTTGTAAAGTCTGTCAGTGGTTTTCAACCATATTTTGCCTATAGACTCCTTTCATTCCTACTTTATTTAAGTGGACCCTTATAAGTAATTCGATGTTTTTAAAAAGTCCTATTATATCTTTATAATCACATATTGTTAGGAATTGTATTTAAAAA
Source organism: Octopus bimaculoides (assembly GCF_001194135.2). Lineage (NCBI taxonomy): Eukaryota > Metazoa > Mollusca > Cephalopoda > Octopoda > Octopodidae > Octopus > Octopus bimaculoides. Next base: position 41,616,847 of record NC_068983.1, on the reverse strand, counting down.
ATTGTTGAGATATCTTGTGCTTAGTAGAAGTATAACGGATTTATTGCATAAACTTCAGCAACACAGTCTTTATATGAACCTCCAAGGCTGAGCACCATTAATATAACAAAACTGCTTTGCAATTTCTTCAGTAACCTGTTACAAATCCTTCATTCAACTCTCACTACAGAACCATCAAAAACAGACCTCTATCTGTGTTATCTAGCCACGTTTACTTTCATTGGTCACGGAAGGACTGCATTTTTGTATACTTGTCTGCATTTGAATGGTCTTCTCATAAGCTCACGACCACTAGTGCCACAAAAACCATCACCGTCAACGTCAATGTTATGACATTTTCTACAATAAAAAAAAAAAAAAACGTACATACATTCGTGATTATGTTCTGAACCAGTGTTTCGCAACCAATTTGTTTAAAAATTTATTTCTGGAGTCCTTTTGATTTCTGCTTTGCTCTGATGGAGCCTCAGAACCATACAATGTTTTGTTTTTTTTAATCCTATTTTTATGATAAAAATTATTAGGAATTGTATGAAATTGCCAAAATTTTTTTTTAATGTATTATAGAAGTATAAACAATTCATTGCAGAGCTGTGTGGTAAGAAGCTTGCTTCCCAACCAAATGGTTCCGAGTTCAGTCCCACTGCATGACACCTTGGACAAATGTTTTCTACTGCGGTCTCGGGCTGACCAAAGCCTTGTGAGTAAATTTAGTAGACGTAAACTAAAAGACCGTTGTGTGTGTGTGTGTGTGTGTAGGGAGAGAGAGCGCGAGAGAGATAACATACATATAAGAGGGATGACCACTAAGTGGACATCCATTTTCCCAGACGTAAACCATCTATGGTGGTCTGATCATCTCTCATATGTATGTAATATAATTTTCCTGAATCTTCAGATTTTTTCAATATGCTAGACCACTGGTTTTAAATTGATAATCAAATATTCAATTTTTTTACCCAGCCGGAATGACATGACAATGTTTGAGTGGAAACCTATCTGCTTTTGAATTGCAAGTACAATCTACTCAACGGGCTTCTATACAGTTTCCATGTGAATCGCTGATACACAATATA
>NC_068983.1:41613414-41614112 GCF_001194135.2 Octopus bimaculoides | reverse complement strand
CACACACACACACACACACACACACACACACACACACACACACACACACGTGTGCGTGTGTGTGGGTTGGGAGTTCGTTTATATAAGTCTTGGCAAGCTAAAATCTACGACCTGACAATGAGAGGAGAACGACCCTCTCTGGTCAAAGTGTATTATCTTTCTAGTAGCGAGGTTGAGTAGTGGAAAGGGACCACACACGTGGAATAACCGGCGGTATCTCTTCATCGAAATCCGGATCTACTATGTATATATAAATATACACGTACATACAATATATACATATATATATACACACACACACATAATTATGTGCATCTATGTACATATTTGTTTGAGTGTAGACACGTATATACATATGTAAATATATGCACATATATACATACGAACCTGTGTATGCATTTATATGTATACAGAATTTACGATTTATTTGCATGTAAGTGTGTGTGGAAAGACAGATAGAAATAATCAAACATGTATACATATATATTTTAGATAGGAATCCATCTTCAACTTTAAAATCGATCCTTATGCCATCCAACATCCCTATAAAATGATACACACACGCTTAAAAATAAGTACACAGAGTTAAAAATTATAAAGGCGCGCTCGCACACACACACACACATACATATAAATAAATCACATATATATATATATATATATATGTGATTTATTTATATATATATATATATATATAT
>NC_068983.1:41609511-41611250 GCF_001194135.2 Octopus bimaculoides | reverse complement strand
CCGAACGCCAACCACTCAGAGAGTGTAGTGGGTGCTTTTACGTGTCACCCGCACGAAAACGGCCACGCTCGAAATGGTGTCTTTTATGTGCCACCCGCACAAGCCAGTCCAGGGGCACTGGCAACGATCTCGCTCGAAAATCCTACGGGAGCCAGTCAGGCGGTACTGGCAACGGCCACGCTCAAAATGGTGCATCTCATGTGCCACCCGCACAAGAACCAGCCCAGGGGCACTGGCAACGATCTTACTTGGCTTGCCGGGTCTTCTCACGCACAGCACATTTCCAAAGGTCTCATATATTTAAATGCATGTGTATTTATACGTATGCTTATATATATATATATATATATATATATACGTATGCCATTGGGCCCGTTGAACTCTTAGCTCATTGCAAACACACACATATCTACTATTGAAGAAATATGCTATAACATCAGCATATGTACTCATACACATGCAAAGAAAAATCAACTAGCTATAAATGTAGTGCGTACACGCATTCATACATATGTACCACCCTGGCTTGTTTAATAGAACTGACAGACATAGTTGGGTCTTTGCAGAAAAGAATTGAGTTAATAACAAATCCAGCGACCTAAACAGTGAGACTAGCAAGGGATGATAATGACATTGGGATGAAGTGGAAGATGTTAAAAAGGTAGGTAGTAGGGGGGTTGTTTAAACTGAACATGTCTGTCAGACATAGTGACGCTCCATCTTCGACACACGCGCACACGCACGCACGCTCAGGAGAACATACAGCAGAACGAATCCATGTAATATGTGTGTGTGTGTGTGCGTGTACGTAGATATATATATATATATATGCGTATTGAAAACACATATATGCATACGCTTGATAAATGCCTTTTGTACGAAACACTCCGATCTTGAATCACGTATATGGTTCTAAACACACATATGTATATGTATATATATATACATATAATTATATACACACATATACACGAACGTTTTTAACTATCCATAGAAATGACAAGAAGCTGTTTTCGTTTCTAATTTTTGTTCTCTAATTCTTAACTGAATTTTTAATATTTGATAAGATGGACCGAAGTCGCATACTGTAACAAATATAAAAATAATTATCGTGGCCAATAATAGACAAAACAAACAAAAAAAAAGGAATCTTTAAACATACTACCGTGTTGTTTATTTACCCTTTACTGATAATCTTTGATTTGTAGCAATTCTCAAACCCTATTCAAATATATATATATATATATATATATATATATGATACATAAATATACATATACTATATGTGTACGTAGGCATACACACAACTAAATGTATGTTTAGACACACACACACGCTACCTTACGAATAAATAAATTTCTTTAGAGTTGTAAATAATATATACGACTATTTTAAGTATTCAGTCTCACTTTACTGGTCTTCTATGTGAGTATACATTATATATATATATATATATATATATAAATGGTGGTGGTGTTCTACGGAATAGCTTATTTCTTTCAGTTGTTACAATCTCATATTCGTTTTTAATTTTTTTTTCTTGTCTACATGTTATTTTCATGGAGCACACAATAGATATTTACCTCAGCTTTTATACCATCGACTTTAAACTATTACTACATGTGCGTACAAAACTCGGTGTGTGTAATAATATATATTTATGTATAGTTCTATCTGTGTGTGTGTGTGTGTGTGTGTGCCTGTGTTATTTCTTTATTGAAAACAATGAGCTCAATAAA
>NC_068983.1:41603639-41606968 GCF_001194135.2 Octopus bimaculoides | reverse complement strand
AAAAAAACGTGTGTGTGTGTGTGTGTATATATATAACAAATAATAAATGAGTATATGCATATATACGTACAGGTGTGTGCATACCTACGTCTACCTGTATATATAGGTGCATATCTGGGTACAGGACATTGCAAACAAAACGTAGACAAGAAAATAATAATAACCAGAGTACAGAAAACACACAAGCCACATGGAGAACATTTTCCTTCATCAGCTACCCCCATTTTAACACCGGCGTTTCGAAGAGTTGGGCAGGATGCATCGTTAAAATGACTCTTCCCATGGACCAACGCGGTGATAAATAAACATCACCACATAATAGCGATGCTTTCGTTTCCAGTAGAAAACAAAATATCTAGCCATCGGGTTATATATTCCTTTGCTTGGAAAAAAAGAAAAAAAAAGGTGAGTGTTGGCAGTAACAAAAAGGGGCATCAGGTCGTAGAAAATCTGCCTCAGCAAACTGCATCTGACCCATGCAGGCATGGAAAAGATGGACGTCGAAATGATCATGATGAAATTAGATACCAGTCATATAAATACACTGACCATGTTTTAAGGTCAGTAAAAATCGAGGATACACTTCCTAGCGAAAAGAAAATGTTTTCTTATGCCTAAGCAACCCCAGAACAGATTGGAAGGAAAGAAAAGTAAAACAAGCGGAACAAAGGCGAGGCAGTACTGCTTTTCCTCTTAATCTTGTTATATTACTTATACCGGATCAAAGAAACAATGTTCCTTGTTGATAAACTGTTATGATGACAAAACCAAGAAAAGGAATACAAAATGAGATGGCTTTAGGCAATAAATGCCTTCTGTTGTAAAGTCAGGGCCAGTCTTATATATATATATATATATATATATATATACGCGTGTATGAAGAATGCATCTGGCGGTGCATAGAATACGATAATCTGTTCAAAGACTGCAACGGTTCGTGTGTATATACCATTAAACAGGTTTCTGGAGAGTTTAGTAGACGAGAGGAAAATCTCTTGTGGATAAGACACTAGTTCTAACCACATTACTTTTCACCATGTTCCTCTGCCTCAATAAGAGAGAAAAAAATATATTAACTTGGTTTCTGCTTACCAGTCGAGTAGACTGAGCCAAGTGGATATATGCTTTGAAGTTAAATGGATCTTGAATCAGATAAAGCTATAAATAACGGCATGTAAATATTGGGCTGAAAATTCCTTTTGAGCGCAAAAAAGTTAAAGCATGTTTCAACATAATGTTGCTTCGAGACTCACTATTCCTAAAAAGTGATTAAGTCAAATATTAGTCGAAAGATTGCTCGATTCCTTTAATTAAAGTATCACATATATTTTTTGAAAATGTCGACAGTGACTTCGGAGTTTCGGCTCAATTTTCTTCAGACAGAAGAACTGAACTGAAACTTTGAGGTCATTACCAACCTTTTCCTTGTTTGTATATTTCTAGTTGTTTGTCATTAGACTGCGACCAAGCTGGGGCACCGACTTGAAGAATTTTTGTCGAACGAATCAACTCCAATCTTGATTATATATATATACACATATACAGAGAGCATAAAAAAGCCTATTGATGGATGTGAGGAAATAGATACTAAATATTTCAAATGAAAACTATATATATATATATATAAGATGAGAAATCAATAACTCCATTTCATATTTCTACACGCATACATCATTACAGACAGACTGACAAACAGACAGACAGACATCTTTTAAACATTTTTGCTAGGCCCCGCTGTGAAGACATATGAGTGTGATAGTATATAATACAGGATAAACAAACTGCTGTAGGTCGATAATGGAATGACAGATGGAGAAATTATTATTATTATTATTCTCACTGTTTTTCTTGTTAATGAGAGCGATGACAGAAAGGGTTAGGGTATCTGAATGAAATTGTTCGGCATTACTTCGTAGCGTTCAACATTCTGAATTCAAATCCCCAAACGCGGATGGATGTCTTGGTTTTTCGTCCCGCTAACCATGAGCTCGGGGACGAAATTAGCTTCGCGGGTGCAAACCCAGGTCCGAAATTGTCGGATCTATTTCAAAACGGGGGCACCAGTTTTCATTTATGTTTTATGTAGTGTTTTTGGTACCGAAAGACTTTCAAACTTCGTATACTTATCTATTTTTTGTTATAGAACAGAAAAAAATTTTTGTATTCGAATTTATTTCATGTAAAAAATTGACTTATTTCGATAATTTCTACTAATCACTGACGTCTATTCACTTGAAAACAGTTAGCGCTGTAACGGTGTATATCGTATTAATCCCCTAACCCTAACCCTAACTCTAGAATCCGAACTCTAAAATTGTTACACACATAGATACGCACAGCGTAATTTATTATATAAACAATATATGCGTATAAATTACGATTAAACCGGATGAAATATGTCACAGGGAATAACATTTTTATGACCGCCCAGCAGTAACTCTATTCAGCTGAATAGACGTCAGTGATTGGTTGAAATTACAGAAATACGACAACTTTAACATGGAATAACTTGTGATGTACGTTTTTTTTGTTAAGAAGACTAAGAGTAAAAGATGTTTTATATGACACATTCTACCAGTGTCCCAAGTTTCAAAGTGTTTCGTTAAGAAAATACTGTTAACGATTCTACCAGCTCGTTGGCATAATAATAGTAATAATACTAATTATTATAGTTTATTCTTTTATTGGCCACAAGGGCTAACATAAAACCAACATGAAATGACAAAACAGGACGATATAATAATAATATTAGTCCGACAATCAAATCAGAGAGATCTAGAAAAAAAGAAAAATTGTTCCGAATCAGTCTAAAAATGTTTCTACGTTCGTTCCTTTTCACGATGAAGTTTTTCGGGAGGAGGTTCAAAGCGGTTTCACTACCCCGACAAAAATTTTAGTGGGTGCGCTTGCGCCCCATGTTCCCGAGCCAATTACTGCCAACGATGATGAAAATAAATAAAAACAACAATCAGATGCCGAGATCGATATATGATTGACTGTTACTGTCTTTCACAGTTTGCCACTTTGTACCAAAATTTTAAATTATCGAAAGAAATACCATCATGTTTCTTCTTTAATCATATGTATATATATATAATAGTGTACTAACAATTTGCGTATTTATACACGAAAGAAGTGACCTTTAACAGGACACCTTACATGCTAGAAAGAGCAGTTAAAGCCTAAACCTCTTTCGTGTGTAAATACGTAAATTGTTTGTACACTATTATATAAGAAAATATGTTGTCTATTGAATTTAGCCACCGCTATGAAATTTTAAAAAATTATTTTATATATATATATATATATATATATATATATATATATAC
>NC_068983.1:41600722-41602613 GCF_001194135.2 Octopus bimaculoides | reverse complement strand
TATATATATATATATATATATATATATATATATATATATACACATACACACACACACACACACACACCAGTAATATCAACTGTTAACCTGAAAGCACTTCGATATTCACAATAATCAAACTCGTTTGTCACAATAGGCAGTAGTGATGGTGATAGTAGCAGAATGGTTTATTATAATAAAATAATTTCTCGTTAGTGATAGAGAGAGATGAAAGTTCGTTCGCAATGTCAACAAGATTTTAATTTGTTAAGCAAAATAATTTTTTCTTCGTAGAAAAACAGAAAAGAAACACCCAAACAACCAAAATATGTGTGCGTGAGTTAAAAATAAAACACAAACAGAAAAATAAGATGAAAAAAAAAATGAGTTAGGTTTATTGCTCAGGTAAATTGGAATTTTTGTAATGCTTTGAGCCGACGCTCTTCAGCAGAAAGGATAGATGAAGAAGAGAGATCAAACGTGTCTCAATTAGACACCGCATATGTGTGTGTATAAATGGACCTACGCCGCACCTAGAACTAGTCCAGAGTCGTATGTACTGTTTAAATTGGATTTGGTACTTACATATCTACAGCATCCTACCAACACATGATACCTTCATGGTTGCTTGACCTTACTGTACCCAGCCATTTCTGCCGTCCTACGTGTTGATGGGCCTAGATTCCAATGAATCCAACTAATCTATATATGTGTGTGTGTCTGTGTGTCTATATATATAGTGCAATTAGAGGCATACCAGCGAAAACCACGAGTTTCCCATTGTTATTATATCCATTTTCTTATATATATAAACCTAAAGTCCAAGTCGATAACGATGACTACATTAGCAAAGTGTGTATAACATTCTGTGTTGTAAAATGCGCATGCACACAATGTGTGTGTGTATGCGCATGTGGTTATGTTTGCTTTTCAACCACTTGGTTCAGGTTTCAGTCTTACCTTGGGAAAGGGTCTCCTGATAGCCCCGGAGTGCCTGTGTGGATTTGATATAAGAAACCTGAAAAAAGCCTAGCGCGCGCATCTTCTGCCACTGCTTGACAACCGGTGACTTAGCGGTTCAGCAATAAGACGCTAATACAATACTAAAAATTCTTCAAGGCGGTACCCCAGCATGGCCGCAGTCTAATGACTGAAATAACTAATAACAGAAATAAATACATATACATCTACCTATATAATGTGTATATACACAGTTATACCTTGAAGAACGGGTTTGCATCTGAAGGTGTTTTAATAAAACTACACACGCATACACATATATAGACACACATATAGCTAAAGATTGATAGATGTATACAAACAGACGTATGGCAAGGTATTTTATGTTGGTATGTATCTCTGAACGGGTGCAAGTGGACGCGTCTGCCCGAACGGATGGAAAGTACATTTACAATAAATAATGCGGTGTATAGTTAATTGTTCACGCATATGATTTTTCTGAGAAATGTTAAAAACACACTTCGCACTCAGCCACACACACACACACACGTGTGTGTGTGTCTAGACAAATATATAAATTAATACTTATACAAAAAAGACGCAAATACAAATCTAAAGAGTATATTTATTTACATGTGGGCGTGTATGTGTGTATAATATATATATATATATACATACATACACAATGTTAATTAAAACACTAATTCAATACTCTTAACATGTATATACGCAATTATGTACATATATTTACGCAAACATTTATAGATAGTTAAACACACACACGTATATATATATATATCTTAAGTTATACAGTTATATAAATATACATACCAAATTTTACATATATTTATGAATATATATATACGTTTACGTAAAAGTATTTATACAATCATACATACATATACATACACATATATATGTGTGTATATATATATATATATATATATATATA
>NC_068983.1:41599965-41600283 GCF_001194135.2 Octopus bimaculoides | reverse complement strand
CTGCTGTTTTGACATGTTTAAAAGCATGACGAAAATTAAAGCATATTCCATTTATTTATTTATTTATTACATATATTTAGTGGAAAGCATCTCTCTCTCTCTCTCGTCCTCACCTCTCTACTGCTGCTACTACTACTACTACTACTACTACTACTACTACTTCACAGTCGTCAATATAGATAAATAGTACATCAGTAGCAACGTTACATTTCAGATTCGAGGCCTACATAATTAACATATTAAAATGAGGTGGGTAAACGGCGTTTTTTATTGAAGAATAGATATTGCCAAAGAAGAAATAAGACAAAAAAAAAAAAA
>NC_068983.1:41595260-41599955 GCF_001194135.2 Octopus bimaculoides | reverse complement strand
ATAAATAAATAAATAAATGAACGAAATTTCCTTCCACTGCTGATTTCGGAACGATAGAGAGAGAAGATTAAATGGATAGGATTGATAGATGAAAGATTGGACGAACGAAACGGACGATCAGGACAGTAATTTGTAACTAGTTCATAACTTTAATTCAAGGTAACATTTAAAGGCGTTGTGCATTTAAGACGCTTAGATGTAGTCGGGATGGATTTGATGTGTCCACACTGGGAAACGTACGCGCGCGTATGTGTATGCTTATATATATATATACACACACACACACACACACACACATATACATACACACACATATAATACACAAATATATATACACATTTATGTCAATATATATATGCATGTGTATGTACATATATGTGTGTATATATGCACACTATATATACTACATTATATATATGTGTGTATATGTATACATATATATTTATGTCTATAAATGTGTATATATATATATATATAATGTACATATATGTGTGTATATATGCACACTATATATACTACATACATATATAAACTATATACATTTGATATATATATATATATATATATATATAGTAACCCCCACCCCACAAAAAAATACAAGAACAAACACAAGGAAAAAAACAACGCGAGGACGTGGACGTGGTACATGCAAAGTATTAGCAGACGCTCAGATAGATATGTATATTCTTACACACGTACAATACATACAGCACATATACTAATCCACTCACTATATTATACTGCGTGTGTTTGTGTGTGTGTGTGTGTGTGTGTTTTGCAACCTCTGTCAATAGAGAATTCTCGGGTTTTTCAAATAATTTTCTTATTGAGCTTGATTGCCCCTGTGGGCAATATCAATTATTTTAATGATGGTAAAATAATTGTATGTGTTTGCATATGTGCAAACATATACAAAGTATGTGTGTGTGTGTGTGTGTGTGTATAATACATAAGGATTTCATTTAAGCATAATAATAATACGAATAAACATCTGAAAATTCAATCCACTTTTGTTTTACACACACACATACACACACACACACGTCTATCTATGTCATTGATATGGATGGAGAAGAGGGAGGGAAGAGGAAAGAGAGATTAGAAATAGGGGATCCTGTTTTTCGCAGCACTGACCCAGTATTGTACCTTGCAAATAAACATCTAACTTGAGAATGAACAGGAAATAATTAGGCAAGTTCCACTAATCAATTATGACCACATGACTGCTGACTTGCAGGAAGGACACCTGAAGAAAAAGGGAGCTGATTGGGTTCTGGACATGAGAAGATAAGGGGCCAGTTCTTTTCTACTCTAGGCACAAGACCCGAAATTTTTGGGAGGCGGCCAGTCGATCAGATCGACCCCAGTACCAGTACACAACTGGTACTTATTTTATCGACCCCCACAAAAGGATGAAAGGCAAAGTCAGCGGAATTTGAACTAAAAAAATAGAGACAGGCGAAATACCACTAAGCACTTTGCCCTGCGTGCTAACGTTCCTGCCAGCTCGCTGCCTAAAGGCAAGGGGCCAGTTCTAGCAGTAAAATGTTACTTACTACTGAATCAACTTTGGTTTCCCAAAAGAATGACAAGATGCTCCTAAATCCTAATAGACCATCCAGTCTCGACATAAACAAAGATAGTGCACTCACATGTGTCCAACACAAAAGATCCCTTTTGTGTCAGTATGTCCAACACAAGAACACAAACCTCTTCTACCAAGAAAGGTGAATTTCTATACAATACATATACATAGCATTAAGTTTTTGTAATCTACAGGAACACTGAAACCCTAAATGCACCTTATGCAGGGGACATTTAATGGTTAAATATTTTATAACATCAGCTACAGAGATGGATGGAGATGGGGAATGCTGCTCCTGGAAGATTAGCCATCTTATTTCTCCAAAAGCTCTTAATACATCATCATCGTTTAGTGTCCACTTTCCGTGCTGACATGGGTTGGACAGTTTGACTGAGGACTGGCAAGCCAGGATGCTGCACCAGGCTCCAATCTGATCTGGCAATGTTTCTACAGCTGGATGCCTTTCCTAACACCAACGATAATGTGAGTGCAGTGGTTGCTTTTTACATGCCACTGGCACAGGGGTCAGTCAGGTAGTACTGGCATCAACCACGCTCAAATGGTGCTTTTTACATGCCACTGGCACAGGAGACAGTCAAGTAGCACTGGCAATGACCATGCTCGAATAATGCTTTTTTATATGCCACTGGCATGGGAACAGGTCTAGTGGGACTGGCATCGACCATGCTTGAATGGTGCTTTTTACGTGCTACCAGCACAGGTGCCACTGGATCAATATTGAGAAATGTACTGAGTGGGTCATGAGAGTAACCCTGCAGGATGTAACTAAGCAGCTATTGTTCTCTGCTGCTACAGTCAACAAAGCTTGCTCCCAGAAGTAGATATTGAGCTATTCCATGTGGAACCATATTTAGCACTGTCTGATACACACCCTTCATTTAATTAGTGGGGCTATGCAGCCAACAGATTTATTCTCCATTTCAACAAAAACAACAAAAGAATCACACACAGATTCTTCTTCAAGTACAAAGCTTATGATTGTGAATTTCTCCAAAGGATTTGATAGTGTTGACAGAAGAGCCATCATCACCATGTATGAAGATTCATCAATCTTTCTGGAAAGCAAAAATGGCCCAATGAAAGGCTTTCAGTTACAACAAGAATCCTTCAGAGAGACGCCATAGCTCCCTTTCTCTTTGTGGTTGTAAGGCCAAGTCTTGACTTACAAAGGCCTGACAATTAAGCAAGTGTGATCAAGATGTCGTTAGACCCTGTATTTCTCCAATCTATGCTGATGATATTGCTTTCAAATTTCTTCAATTATGTAAGAAGTTTGCTTTCCAACCATATGGTTCTGGGTTAAATCTCACTGCAATGGCACCTTTGGCAAGTATCTTCAACTATAGCCCTGGTCTGACCAAACAGCCTCAGACTCAACACGGAGGCCTACATCAGTGCCTGGAGGAGGTAGTGCTGTCCTGAGTCAAGAGGGTGGCTGCTGGAAGTCAATAAGACTCTGCACCATACCACACAAGCAGGAGAAGCCAGTCATGATTGTCAGACAATTTCTGCAACCGAATCACACCTAACATCTGGTCACCTAACTCCCCAGACTGCGACCCCTTTGATTATTATGTGTGGGGGTGCAGTTGAGCAAGAGACCAACAAAACTCCTTGTAACACCAAAGATGAACTGAAGGCAAGGATTATGTCAGCATTCACCAACTTAAACAAGGAGACCATCCAGAAGAGTTGCAGGAGATTATGAAGTCGTTTGAGGCTGTGATTGAAGCCAATGGCGATTTTATTGAAATACTAAAGAGTAAATTTATATTTATTCAAGACATTTTTATGTAATTTTGTTAAATATATCTGTTAAAATGAGATGTTGTTATTTTCATTTTTGCTTAATTTAGACGACAATTCATTCACTGCACCGTGTGTGTGTGTGTGTATATATATATATATATATATATATAATGTAGGTGTGTCAGTGTGCATCTTATCGTAGCAGGTGTTGTTGCTGTGACTGAGGTTATGCAATATTAAAGGGAAAATTGGCAAAACGAAAGAAAGCAGAAACAACTGATAAAGGGACAAAAGAAAAAAAAAACATTTGGGAAAGATGGAATAAAAAATAAACTAAAATATCAATAAAATTGAAGCAAAGAATGGGAGTGAGGAGGATGTGCAGGGGTAGGTGTTCTTGAAACACAGAGAAACACAGATGTATATTGAAAGATTTAGAGGGTATCTGGGTGCATGTTTGCATTTTAGTTTCTTAAAGAATTGTCCACATTGTTTGGTAAATAGCAATGGATTGTAATGAAAATGTCAGACAGACAGAACTGAGTAAACGAGACAGAAAAAGTGGCTAGCATATATCTAAGCATATATACAACTTAGATGGGTGTGTGGTGTGTTTATAATGTGGATAAGTCTGTACAGGGAAAAAAAAAAATCAATATTTTAATTATACAACTTAAAATCATTTGCTTACACAGCGTGTATATGCATATATTTAATCACCACTTACATTTCCCATATATATATATATATATATATATATATATAAACAAAACTAGATCAATTAATTTAGATGAAGGTAAATCAACAGCAGAGCACCTCCGTGTATTTGGTCTAGACAGTTTATTCTGAATATTCCAGGTGATTTAACCATTCAAATTTATAGTTCAAGGTAGACTTGAAATGGTAGTTCACTGGGATCAAGGTATCCTGCAAATCCAAGCATGCATCAAAGGAATAATTGGTACATTTAATCTATTCATTTCATCCTTATTACTGTGTGTCATATATATGTGTGTGTGTGTGTGTGTGTGTGTGTGTGCGTGTATGTATATATATATAGAACATGGGCAAGAAATGGTGATATATACACACACACACACACACACGTGTATATATTGTCATATATATAAATATATATCATCATCATTGTTTAAAGTCCACTTTCCATGCTGGCATGGGTTGGATGGCTTGACTGAGGACTGGCAAGCCAGGAGGCTGCACCAGACTCCAATCTGATCTGGCAAGGTTTCTACAGCTGGATGCCCTTCTTAACACTAACCACTCCACTATATATATATATATATATATATATATATATATATATATATATATATATATAT
>NC_068983.1:41587761-41595250 GCF_001194135.2 Octopus bimaculoides | reverse complement strand
ATACATACACACACACACACACACACATACATATATATATATACACACACACACACACACATACATATACACACATATATATACACATATATATACGCACACACATAACAAATGAAAAAAATGTATTGTAAATAAATGACAATATATACTGTGTGTATAACCGGATGGGAGACAGACACAGTGGATCCCTAATTCTTCAGTTATCAACCAAATACTATGACTTAGTTTTGCGCCATTAATGTTAAGATTGAGGACTTCCCATGCTGATGGTACCCACGAAATTAAGAGGATATAGGACCGAGAGCAAACAAAACAACAGAGTGGACATATGAAAGTGAATAAATGTGATTTAAGATGATGGACAAAGATGAAATAAGAAATGAGCAAAATATAGACACAGGGTCAAGAATACGAGAATGGTAGGTAATGTTTAGAGAGCATCCTAAAGGATAGGAAACAGGGAGACACAGAATTTATAATCGGTCAACTAGATCTGGCTGCATGGTAGGAAGTTTTGTTTACCAGCATCGGTTGTTTTTTGGGTTTTTTTTTTTTTCCTCCAGTGGTTTTGTGGAGACACATGTTTGTACATCATAACCAGTTGCCATGATTCTGCAATGCATCGAGATAACAACTAAAGATCATCTTTGCATTGCACTTCATTAACAAACAACGGTGACTTTCCATACTCTCTCTTACACACACACATGCATATATTTATTTATAGATAGACATATACTGCGTGTGTTTGTGATTGTCATGTAATTAGTAGCTTGACAAATGGATATCTGTATAAGTGTTAGATTAACCTAAATACTGGGGGTCTAAAATCCTTGGAAGATGTGCTCCAGCATGGCCGCAATCAATAATTTTTTTTTTTTTTTTAAACAGTGAAAATGTGCACCAATCTCCCATTCTAAACAAGCAGATGCTACAAGTACACACAGCAAAAAAAAGGACATACAGACACACACGTGTGTGTGTGTATAAATATAGAGAGAGACTGACAATAAACTGGCCATGTGTATTAATTGGTGTCTTGGAGGTGGTACTGAAATAAAGATGTAGGAATCAGAGTGATGAAGATAGTAGTGGATAGATTATCATGATCAACACCCAAAATACTGTTCAACATCAAGCAAACCAAGAGAGAGAGAGAGAGAGAAAGAGAGAGAGACAAAGAGAGAGAGAGATAGAGTGTGTGTGCGTTTGTAAATGTTTGTGTGTATACACAATGCATGGGTTTGAAATCAGTGAGCAACGAATGATGTGGCAGTGGAAGAGACGGTTCTGGAGATAAAGGCAGTGGAGAGAGAGACAAATAAAGTGAAAAAAAAACTAAAACCAAGGAACGAAAATCTAAAGAAAGAAAAACAAAAAAATCACGCTGTTGCTTCAGTTTATAATGACCGGAGACAAGCGAATGAGATGTGGAGGAGACCTATTTTTGGTATTTGGAAAGGGTGGGAGGGATTCATTCATATATGATTTACTGGGGTACATTAACAGTGGAAAGACACCATTATTAACAAGACATCTCATCTCACTATCTATAAACAGGATATAGGAAAAGTTTTTTTTGGTATTATTTTCCTATCTCCTGTTTTGATATTACAACTCTGCACAAAATTATTTCTTAGTATTTCCAACTCTTATGCATTCCCTTACACAAATATATAACATCTACATAAGGATTTGGAAAAATGGTAAAATGCAGCTTGGATTTTAACCCCAACTACATCACGCACACACACACACAACCAGAAAAGCAAATAGATACCATTTATTCTTTAAAGATTTATTTTTAAAAAAACTCAAAGAAAAAGAAAAAAAAAAGCTATTTGATGCAGTTAAATACTTAATCTAGAATTTAGTAGGCATGCTTCATTCTTTTACTTGTCTCAGTCATTTCGCTGTGGCCATGCTAGAGCATCACCTTTAGTCGAGCAAATCGACCCCAGTTGTGTGATGTGGGGTTCTGCCCACTGGAGTGATGTGTGACTGATGTACAGTAGTTACTCTTTTACACTAATAGCCACAATAGTTACTAGTCATTGGATACCTTTGTATCTCTTTGTACCGGAATAGGAATACATTAACTTCTTCTGTCTTACTATCGCTGATAGCCCCACAAGACACCAACTAGAACTGTTGACTCTTGACAAACGGCTACTGGTTTATTTATAATGGCTGGTTCCTACCACTATTTACCAGGAGGAGTGTACAGTTTCATTATACAACATATATATATATAAACAGCAGGTTGCAATATTTCACCAAAGAGGAGAATCATAATTGTCACTGAATGTGACTAGGGTGTGATGTTAGTATCAAGAATTATTGGTTGGCACTTTTCAGACAATTCAGGTCCCTGTTAATGTACATGCTTTTATTCATGTGCGTTAACTGCAGCATTAGAGTATTTTAGCTCTTATTTCTAGCAATGTAGGTGTTTCTTAACACTCTAGTCATACACACACATGTATGTATGTTTGCAAACACACACACACATGTGCATGAATGACTGGATGTTAAACCTATAAGCCCTGGAGTAAAAAAGCTATTCGCTTGCACATGCTCACATGCATGTCTAAAAATGTGTGCAGTGTTATTTGCATAGCAACCAATACATTTTTAAAAGTACATGTGTATATGTATATACTTGTAAACATGTGAATAATAAATGTATACATACTGATACACACACACACATACATATATACATATACACAAGCACACATAACGAATTAGAAATTAAAAATAGACATTTTTTTTTAACAGTAGAATGTACATGTTAGAATACTTGACTGATACACTCTCTCTCTCTCTCTCTCTCTCTCTCTCACCAGCCATATAAAGTATGCATGTATGTAATACACACTTGCTTTCAAGGTATTTGTATACCATGGGTGTACATGTATATATATGTACAAGTGTGGGCATACTTGAGTAAATTGTGTTTTCATATTCCTTTCATTAGATTATTTTCAGTTATATTTTATCTATAAATGATTTCTCTAAAGCATTTTGTGTGTGTGTGTGTGTGTGTGTGTGTGTGTGTGTGTGTGTGTGTGTGTGTGTGTGTGTGTGTGTATATATATATATATATATATATATATACATACACATACACACACACACCATGATACAAAAAAAATGAAAGAACATATGTGAGGTAACAACAAATAGGCTGTATTAGGTTGACACTCAGCAAAAATGGAAGACCTGATCTCCAAAACACCTACAGAACAATTTTGACAATCAAAACATGAACCAGAACAATACAAACAATGATATAAATAAAAGGGAATAAGGAGAAGATCTAAGAACAGAGAAATTCTGAAGTAGGATCGTATGCATTAACAACATGAAGGGTGAAATGATTAGGAAACTAAAAACAATAGATCTTCATGGAAGTGTATGTGGAAGTGTACTTTTGAAGGATAAAACTGAACAGAGAGCGAGAGAGAGATACAGTAAAAGAACAAAATAAATAAAAAAGGACACGATCATTAATAGCACCAGGTTAACAGAAATAATGTGTATAGCAGGCACTGTAGTTGGAGAGAAAAGCGAGTAGGTCATCAGATGTACTCATACCAGGAATATCATAACATAAGGAGTGAAACTGTTACTGCAGGAATATAATGAAACAAAGGAGGAAAATGTTGGAAATCAAAAGAATGATTGAAACAAGATATCCAAGCTAAATGGCAAAGAATCCATTGGCAACAAAAAGCTACAATGGTTCTCTGAACAAAACAAATGGTTTTTTACTTCTATCCAAAATGATTTTTTATCAAAAACCAGGTCACTGTAGAACAGGAACCAATGGAACACCGGCACCAAAAGAAGTAGAATTTGAGTGAGGCATCACCAGCAAAAGAAACCCCATGAATGAGATTATTCAAAATTCTGAGCACAACATCTGAACATTAGAAGTAGCCCAGATTCTGCAAGAGAAAACAAATGGAAGGTACCAAGACATTATAAAAACCCTAGACTTTTGGTTAAAATATTAAACAGGGGCACAAAAGGCACTGACAGAGATGTTTAATCCTTCAGCATCCATATTATCCTGTTAAACGTAATGCTTATTTATTTGCATTGTTTTCAATTAATCATTTGTTATCTTCTAGCTTCAAAATTTCAATGATGTGTTTATTTTCCCAATAATATTGTAGGGTAGGTATGAGAGGCTAGAGCAGGTATAATATTTTGACCTGATATAAACAGTTTAAATGCTTATTTTAATTTCCAAGACTTATAGAAACAGCAAACTCTAAAATTTAATGACCTAACTAACCTTCCAATTGCTTATAGAACTGACTGCAGTAATATTGCAAAGAATAAATAACCACCTGGGGAGAAAAATCCCTATTTCTGGAAGAGCCAAAAGAATGCTGAAGGGGCTCTGATATGGTGGTACAGATCAATAGATCAATTACTGATCCACATAACTGAAAAGTACAGGAGGAAGAAGGGTGTGTGTATGGCATGAAGTAGCTAACAAAAGATTTTTTTGTTTTTTACCCTGTTCACCACTTGCAAAATTTGGAAATATTTGCACTAATAATCAGCAGTTATACTGAATATGTCATGAAGAAATAAATAATCCTGCAGAAAAAAAGACAAAAGAGGGAATTTTAAAACCACATCTTTTGAAAATAAGTATCCAAGAAAGACTTCTGCTCTCCATACTTTTTCTACCTGGCACTAATACCTTTAATCAACATGTTATAAATAGGACAAAACTCTGGACACAAATGCTATGGTAGCACATTCAACCATCTTCTATATGTGAACAAGCTCAGGTTGTATTTTGTAGATGATAAAAGTAACTAGAAACACTTCTGCAAACAGTACATGAATTTACTGGAAAACTTGAGATTCAGTTTAGAAAAATACTCCAAGACAACCTTGAATCAAGAAAAATTAGTTAAGAACATTAATGTCATAGTAATTATACTAGTTAAAGAAACAGAGATACAAGACTTATAGATATAAATACTTAGTAATCAACAAAAGATATACAAATGAAAGAAAAGGTTAGGAAGGAATGTAGACGTTAGTTAAATACTTAAAAAGAGAGCTCAATGCCAGAAGTAAGATAATGAATAGCAATGTTTTAGTTATTTCCAGTAATAAGTTAAGTATAATACTCTCCATTGAACGCAAAGCAATTTAGAAAGAATGAAGTGAAAAAACAAGAAAAGCAACTGCGATGAGGAGTTTTTAGTTGAATGAATCTCATTTCTTTTAAGCCTGGTACTTATTCTTTTTTCATTTTTCTTGCTGAACTGCTAAGTTACACAGACACAAACACACAGACATTAGTTTTCAAGCAATGGGGGACAAACGCGCACACACACACACACACACACACACACACACACACATACAATGGGATTCTTTTAGTTTTCATCTACCAAATCCATTCACAAGGCTTTGGTTGGCTTGAGGCTATAGAAGACACTTGCGCAAAGTGCCACAGTGGGACTGAACCCGGAACCATATGGTTGGGAAGCAAGCTTCTTACCACTCAGTCCGAGAATTTTTTCTTCATCATATAGGAATGTAGGAGGATCAAAATATGTACAACTGGTTGAGCTACAAAAATATCTTAATAGAATAGAAAATTTAAGCCCCTGTGTGGCCAATATTTGAAAAAGATGAAAAAAATACTGTTCAAAGCATTAACAGGTGGAGGTTGGTGACAGGAAAGGTTACCAGCCATAAAAAAAATCTGCCTCCAGGGTAAAGTGAAAATTACAAGATGATGATGGTATTTCATAGGGCAGGATAATGATGCTACCAATCTCAGGACCCACTAATTTGGAAGACATAATCTTGTGTTTAGGGAAAGGAACAGTCACTTATATTGATCCCAACATTCGCACTTTATCTTATTGACCCAGTAAGGATGGAAGAGTAAAGCAGACAGCAGTAGGAATTAAACTCACAAATATTAACCATTTAGCATTTAATCCAGCCATACCCATCCCAAAAATTTTAACTATTTTATGTTCAAACTGACCAGATCCAAACACTTACGCAAATACAGGCTCAGGAGTGGCTGTGTGGTAAGAAGCTTGCTTACCGACCACATGGTTCTGGATTCAGTCCCACTGCATGGCACCTTGAGCAAGTGTCTTCTACTATAGCCTCGGGTCGACCAAAGCCGTGTGAGTCGATTTGGTAGACAGAAACTGAAAGAAACCTGTCATGCGTGTATGTATATATATATATATATATATATATATATATATATATATATATATATATATATATATATATGTATGTGTGCGTGTGTATGTGTTTGTCCCCACAACATTGCTTGACAACCGACGCTGGTGTGTTTACGTCCCTGTAACATAGTGGTTCGGCAAAAGAGACTGATAGAATAAGTACTAGGTTTACAAAGAACAAGTCCTGGGATCGATTTGCTTGATTAAAGGTGGTGCTCCAGCATGGCTGCAGTCAAATGACTAAACACAGTGAAATCCTGAAGCTATAAGATTAATTCAAAAGAATGTGATTAAACAAGCAATATAATTGACAGATTATCCATAATGCTAAACTGGTTAATCCATTTAAGCTGACCGTACCTGACCCAAATATTCTACGGGTTTTCTGTTCAAACCTACCAGATCTAGCCTCTCACACCTACCCTCCATTGTCATTCTAAAAATATACAGGAGTGGCTGTGGTAAGAAGCTTGCTTCCCAGCCACACGGTTCCAGGTTCAGTCCCACTGCGTGGCACCTTGGGCAAGTGTCTTCTACTATAGCCTCAGTCCGACCAAAGCCCAGTGAGTGGCTTTGTTAGACGGAAACTGAAAGAAGCCTATATATATGTGTGTGTATATATATATGTATTCGTCCCCTCCACACCATCGCTTGACAATCAATGCTTGTGTGTTTACGTCCCCATAACTTAGCAGTTCTGCAAAAGAGACCAATAGAATAAGTACTAACTAGGCTTACAAAGAACAAGTCCTAGAGTTGGTTTGTTTTACCAAACGTGGTGCTCCAGCATGGCCGCAGTCAAATGACTGCTACAAACAGAAAAATAAAAGAATATTGGAACCTTGAAGTTACAGGATTATGTGCGATTAATTTGAAACAATATGAAGAAATATGTGATATATTTAGCAAGGAAATCTGAATTCTAAAAGATAAAGGAGCTTAGTTGAAGTTTTGCCTAGGTGTATCTTCTTGTCTGAAGGGACCATATTTCAATATTCCAGATCTTTACTAGGCAGCTGTTCTTTGAATTTTTGAGGGTTGTGAAATATTTGTAGAAAGAAACTGTTTTGAATAGTTTCTGGATGATGTAAAATGGTTACAGAGGTTCATATTTATCAAATGCTTTCACAAGTTATAAGCTAGTATGTAGATCTGTAGAATGTGTGCATATATACTTATATGTGCGAGTTATATACAAATATATATATATATATATATATATATATATATATATATATATA
>NC_068983.1:41586563-41587660 GCF_001194135.2 Octopus bimaculoides | reverse complement strand
TGTATGCATACATATAGGTACATATATATGTATGCATACATATAGGTACATATATATGTATGCATACATATAGGTACATATATATGTATGCATACATATAGGTACATATATATGTATGCATACATATAGGTACATATATATGTATGCATACATATAGGTACATGTATATGCATACATATACATATATATGCAGACATACTTAAATGCATACACACACACACACACACGAATATGTATGTGTAATATTAAATATGTAATACACATTTCCAACATCTGATACATGTATGATAATGCTCACATTATTACCCGCAAGCACACAAACACACACACGCTTAAGTGTATGGTAGCCTTGCTAATACCAGTATCCATTATAATATTACTATTATATTCCCAATTTAAATATATATTTGAATTGAACCAAACTTGAATCTGTTCATCTCTCTGACTGAGACACACACACACACGTATGTATGCCCTGTGCACGTGTGCCTAACGTTATATTATATACGGTATAAGCAAGCTTTATAAATACACACACACACACACACACACACACACACACACACACACATATACTTATACACTATTGGCTACAGCAGTACAGATAGTTGCTCCGATGCCAAGTTAGAAGCTACTGCAAGTTAATTCTTTACATTTAGATTAATAATCATCATCATCAAAGGTAAATTACTTTACTATTATTAGTCAGTAACGATGGTCAAATTTGGTGATTTTTATACACACACACACACACACACACACACACACGGGTGGTGATCGCGGTAATTCGTGTTTTACCATTATGTTTAACAAACAACTACATGCATCACAAACGGAAAGATGTCCGCTGTCGTGAGATTTCGCGTTCAAATTTCCTGGAAACAGCCCCCGTTTTAAATTTTGTTTAGAGAGACAGACAGACAGACAGACAGACACACACACACACGTGAATTCGCCGGTATAATATCGCAACCGCTACCGACGGAACTTCGAAGTCACAGTCACTCTGTTCTGCTGTCTAATAAACTGTGACAGGGTCTACTTCGTATCGAATTCTTCTATCAGTTCTCTATTGCTTATATTCCAATTTAAAAAAT
>NC_068983.1:41585525-41586134 GCF_001194135.2 Octopus bimaculoides | reverse complement strand
TGTGTGTGTGTGTGTGTGTGTGTGTGTGTGTGTGTGTGTGTATATACATAAAAGGTTCGTGTGTCGTTTTTCTCTTCCAAGATATTTTTTTTTATAATTAATAACTTCTAAGAAAATCTTTCAAGCAAGTGTGAGCGTGTACGTGTGTATGTATGTGTGTGTGTATGTATATATATATATGTATATAGAAAGAGAGAGAGATACAAACATACAAATACATATTTACAGATCGCCTTAAGTTTACATACACAGAGATTTTCGATTATAGCCTCAGAAATGTCTAAAAGAAATGAAAAGAACTCGTGCCCTTGTGTTCGTATAATCTTCAATTAACTAATTACGGATTCAACACACACATACACACAAACGAAGCTTATATTTAACATTCAACAGTGAATATATGAATCGATATTACACAGACACACAGACACACAGGGTTAAAAATTTAAATATTTCGAAAACGGATATGAGAATCCCTATCAAGTATTGTATATTACATGTTGCTAGATTATATACGCATATGTATTTTTAGTATAATGCATATTTACACAAGTATATTTTTAGCTTACAATATGCTGTACTATATATATAAGATCGGAAGAGCGTCGT
>NC_068983.1:41581783-41585515 GCF_001194135.2 Octopus bimaculoides | reverse complement strand
ACACATGTTCAGTTGTTTACCGAAACTTCCCGTTCTGTGAAATAACAAAATTGGAGAGAGAGAGAGAAAGAGAGAACACGAGAAATATGATGATGATGATGATGACGATGGTGAAATATGGTTGCAAAGCAAAGAAGATGCAAAGCATGTTGAGAAAAATGAATTGGAAAATTTGGAAGAATACAAACAATTAGGAGAGACCATTTGGAGGAATCTGAAGAATATTAAGGTTGGAAGAGGAATAGTTTTAGTAGGTGTTGTTGTTGTTGTCGTAAATGACCAAAATCTGGGACATGCATTGTTGGCGTCATAGGAATTTTAGAAACTTTCAGGAGAACGTTAGATAATTGTTTTTTCTTTTTGGAATGGAATATTTCGAAGTATGCACACACACAAAAAAAACCTATAAATAACAGCATGTAAATATTGGGTTGAAAAACTCTTTTGTGTATATGTGTATACATACAAACATACGCACACATACATGTAATGCGTGTATAAAATACTAAACTTACAAGCACTCACACGTGTTAAATTTTATATTCTGCTAGAATAAAAACAATTTTATATTAATCAGAGAGGTTAATCTATACTTTTGTATAATACAAAAGTATTATCCGTAAAACATTGATAGTGACTTCGAAGTTTCAGCCAGTTAACCCATTGTCCGACGATATATATATATAAATATAAAGGAGGCCACTAGGTGGACTGCTACTAGTGGCCTCCTTTATATATACTTTTATATATATTCTTATATATTTTTATATAAACATATACAATAATCCTTTGAGATCTCATATTTTTTCTGAATCTCCCTGATTCTTTTAATGTGCTAGTTACCTGGTATTAAATTGATATTAATTAATATCCAATTTTTTACCCTATTGTTTAATTTTTACATATATATATATATATATATATATATATATATATATATATATATATATATATATCGAAACGTCTAGATAGAATAGAGACAGCTGATGAAGGGATATTCCAAGGGGCTTTCCGTTTTCCTATGTGTTCGTTCCGTTGTCTGTAGTTTATTGTTCTGGCGTCCTGTACCCTGATATGCATGTATATACACATGTGGATGTAAGTATGTACATATGTGTGTGTATACATGTATATATATTCTTTGTATTATACATATATATATATATAAACACGTGTGTGTGTGTAATTTATTTACTTAAGCTCTGTTTTTCTAATTACTTTTATAAATTTCAGGAGCAGAATTACTCTGGCCACAGAAAACGACTTGCGATATTAATGTAGTTCTTCAAGTTCAAATTCAATAACGACAATTTTATTCTATCATTTCTTATTATTATTCTTAAGGCAGCGAGTTGGCACAGTTGACGGACCAAATGCTTAGTGGCATTTCATCCGTCTTTCGGTTCTAAGTTTAAATAAACGCTAATGTTGACATCGCTTTTTTTCCTATCGGCGTTCGATAAATTAAATACCAGTAATAAACTGGGGTCAATGAAATCGACTAGCTTGTTCTCCCAAAATTTCAGGCACTCTTGCCTATAGTAGAAAGGCTCAAATTACGCTATTAGCGAAACCAATGTAGCTTTACTCTTTATCTAGTATAATCTAAAAATTGGCAAATGTCTGTGGGATTTGAACTCAAAACGTTAAGAGGATGGACCTAAAATACAAGTTCAATATATTAGCCCGTTCGTTTATAAATTATTTTTATTTGCCGCAAGGGCAACAGATGAGGGTTTTCTGTAATAATAAAAATTGCCATATTTGCTCAGTTCTCTTTTTTTTTTTTTTTTTTTAAACTGACCCATATATCTACATTTCTACAAAAAGAAAGAGGAATAACATTCTGAACAAATACAGACTCCTTCCCCACCATCCTCATTTCTCCCATTATTTATTTATCATTAATTATTAATTAATGCTGATATTGTCATCATCACATCAATTTAAGATTTTCTGTTGGACAGAAAAACGGTTCTCGTTAGAATCACAGAAAACTCAAAAAAACCCCCCAATGTATGTCTTATCTTTCACTTGTTTCGGTCATTAGATTGTGGCCATGCTGGGGCACCGCCTTTAAGAATTTTCATTCGGACGAATCGACACCAGTACATACTTTTTTTCAAGACTGGTACTTCTTCAATCGGGGACGTAAACAAAGCAACATAGGTTGTCAAGTGTTGGTAGAACAGACACAAACACACACACTATACATATATGACGGGCTTCTTTCAGTTTCTGTCTACTAAATCTATCCACAAGGCTTTGGGCGGCCCGAAGCTATAGTACAAGACTTGTCCCAATGTACCACACTGTGGGTCTGAACTCGGAACCATGTGGTTGGGAAGCAAGCTTCTTACCACGTAGCCACGCCTGCACGTATATTGAGTTGTTTACATAAAATTATGAAGTGACCCACAACACATGATGATGATGATGATGATGATGACGATGATGATGATGATGGTGGTGATGATGATGATGATGGTGGTGATGATGATGACGACGACGACGGCGTTAGACTTCATTGAGAGGCAATATATTTTATTCGATTGACCTGCTAGATATGGCAACCAAATTCTCCCTCATAACATAACTTACTGTATCTAAAAATAGAACAAGTTGGAGAATGTAGATTAATCTAATCCCTAAAAAGACACGATGGTCATGGCTGGAACGCCTGTTAGAGATGACCAGAGTCGATACAGCAACAACAGTTAACACAAACGAGAAACGTAAAAGCTAGAAATAGCAGCTAAATGTCCGTTATAATAGTCTTCAAAAAAAAAAAAATTCATATTCCATAATACTGGTGACCTTAGAGTGCAGAATACATTAATCAGGAAAACAATGTGTGGTAGGTCATGGTTGGCACCATTTTGATCATACGTGTGTGCTCAATGACCACTCTCCTTGAACTAAACGACAACAACATTATTATACTCACATCCGAACAGTCGACTAATGCCCAGCCAAAATATTTTCAAAGATATTTATTATTTCAGTTTTCTTCAACATAATGGTATGTTTATAGATTCCATCTGTTCTGATTCTCACAGAGTTCTTTTATGATGATCGGCTTAAGTTTTGTTTGCCCGGGTCTTTCTTTCTTTTACAGATTGTTTTAACAATTTGTGGCTAATGCCATGTTTGGCGCATCGAACTCGAGAAAACGAATAAGACAACGAAAGCCTCATACACACACACACACACAGAGGCGTGTAATTCTTTTGTTCTTTTACTTGTTTATCATTAAATTGCGGCCATTTTATCAAAATGACCTGGGACTAATTAATGAAAGACATAAATATAATCTAAAAATTAGCGTACGTGTATGACGTGTTATATACACAACTACATATTCACAGATACACGAATTTTTATATTTTTATTTTTTTTTTTTTAATTTATTTATGTGTTTCAGCCAAGTGGCTGCGGTCATGCTGGTGCACCAATATATATATATATATATATCAAACGCTTAGATATTTATTCTCTACCATGGCCGATGCGTGCTTTTAAGGAAGGTTGTGTGTGAGAGAGAAAATGTCCGTAATCATGAGGTCCCTAGTTCGATTATACAGGGTACCGATTTAGGGAGGGGGGGGCAAATGTTTCGCATTGTGTACCTGTAGTTCAAAGGATCCAACATTGCCGCACACACTTTGTGATGTTGATCCTACCTGGGGAATAAATGTTGAGGATAGACAAGTCCCTGGAATACACGACCAT